>NW_027522284.1:0-17500 GCF_052094955.1 Ictidomys tridecemlineatus | reverse complement strand
AAATACAGCACATTTCAAAGTTAGTGTAAGAATTGTGATAGGTTGGTATCAATAAATAAGTACAGGATGACATTTCATTTCCTGGGTTTGTGTCAGCAACAAATTATAAAATGTCAGCAATTTCTTATTTGGTATTGTAAACCACCAGATGTCAGATTAATAGTTACATAAAGATTTTATTCATTTTCCAAAAAAAATCTTAGACTTGAGTCATAAATAATAGACAATACACTTATTTTGTACAACTCAGTCCTTTTTAATAACAAAGAAATTGATGATTTCTTTGATAATTCCAGAATTCAAATTCCACTTTAAGTAGCTGAATCAGATACATTCTGTGATATTTTTGTTAGAAATATTTTCATTTCACATACGGCAGTGCACAGCACCAGATCATTTGAGCACTCATATCTGGCCTCAAGATCTAGATAATGTCAGAAACACATGGTAATCAGAGACCCAATACTTCTTATTTAATATATTATATGACTATAGAATTTAATTCAAATATGACTGAATGATCTCTACCCTTTTATTAACTTTTTTGTGTAATTTTCCAAATGTTCTCAATTTTTTTTCACCCTTGGTTTATTTTATTTGGTTTAGCCTGACACGGTTTTATGGGACTCTTGATAATTGGGTATCATAGGTAAAAATAATCCAGGTGGTCTAGGACATATTTTAGAGTTACCTGTGCTCTAAATGGACAGGTGAATGGACAGAAGGGGTTCTTCTCAGCATGAGCTGTCACATCCCTTCTTTCTTTCCTCTTCCTAACACCTTTCTTTTTTTTTCCAACAAAGGGATATGGTGACCCAGTGGAGTAAGGGCTTACTGATATAAACAATCAAAACTAGCAGAGTTTGAGGGCTGGTGTTATGCTCAGTGGCAGAGCGCTTCCCTCGCACATGTGAAACACAGGGTTCAATCCTCAGCACCACACAGGAAATAAATAAATACAATAAATATACTGTGTCCATGTATAACTAAAAATATATTTTTAAAAGCTATCAGAGTTTGATTTCAGTAGTTAATGACTAAAGGTATAGCTTTTACAATGTGCTTTTAGTTTATCTATGTAAAAGGCTATATAGATTAACTGAACATCATTTTCAAAAAGAGAAAAAAGGAAAAAAAGGCTAGTTTGAAACCAATGACTCCATGTGACAAATTTACCTTCATTTTTGTCTTACTGTGATTGATTTAGACTTCATCAATATTTCTTTTCAATGAAAGTTGAAGCTCCAAGACTTCTACAAACAATAAATTCTATTCAAATAATAAGTATTGAAAGACCCCCGTCCAATGAAAGACCCCCGTATCCCTGTCCAAGGAGAATCACACGAAACACTGGCTGCAAAAGCAAGAGGTTGGTTTATTGGGACACAGGCGCCTGCGGGTGCCCAGCAGAACCTCAGCTGGAGCTTTGGTGAACTGGCACACCGGGCTTGGGGATACAGAGATTTTTATAGGGTTTAGGACAGGTTTCGCGCACGCGGGAAGCAACAGGTTTCTTATTGGTTTGTTTAAATCTAGCATATAGGCCACCTAGGGGGTACAGGTCTGCATTCCAAAAACCACAGGTCTGCATTCTATTCTTTCTGTTCCTGCTTATCTGTTCCGGTTTATTCATTCATGCCTCAGGATTCGGGTGCTCTGTTCTTCAACCGGTTGTCCGGAGAGCATGCCTGGCGCCTGAACCTGTTTATGGCCTGCCTGGTATCTTGGTTTCATATCTTGGCCTTAGGTAACTGGGCTGACTGGGCTAGGGTCTTTCAGTATCTTGGGATGTGCTTGGTCATTTTAAAAATTCTAAAATATCCTTATATACATGTTCTTTGTCCAAAGAATGAAGTAGGGCTGAAGATGCAACTCAGTGGAAGAGTGTTTCCTAGCATGTGCCAGACCATAGTTCAATCCTCAGTATGGCAACAAATAAAATAAGGTAGATTTGATGGATAAATACAGCTTTTTAAAAATCATTCTATGGGGCTGGGGATATAGGTCAGTTTGTATACTGCCTGCTTCACTTGCACAAGGCCCTGCGTTCAATCTCCAGCACCACCAAAAGAAAAAAAAAAAGTAAAACGTTCTATGAATGCAAACATCATCAATTAAAACAAAAAGCAGGGCTGGGCTGGGGTTGTGTCTCGGCCATACAGCACTTGCTTGGAAGGTGTGAGGCACTGGGTTTGATTCTTAGCATCACATATAAGACAATATAAAGTTTCATCAGCAACTAAAAAAATACATTAAGTTTTTTTTAAAAAAAGAATTTGCTTACAAAATTATATTCTACATAATTTTTAAAAGGATCCAGTAAAAATCCTTGGTAAGCATCTACCAGGTAACTCTTCCAGACCATTGCAGACCTGGCCCTGTAAAAATCTGTAAGTTAATAATTCAATCAGTTGCCATTATTCAGTCAATAAATACTCAGCAAATGTGTATGTGTACAGAGCTTTGATATGTTGTAAGAGAGACAAATATGAGTGATAATTTTAAAATTTTTATAGTTGGACAGCATGACTTTATATTATTTATTTATTTTTATGTTGTGCTGAGGATCGAACCCAGTGCCTCACGCAGGCGAGGCAAGTTCTCTGCCACTGAGCTCCAGCCCCAGCCTGAGTAATAAATTTTTGACTGTCAAGGAACTTAATCTTAATAGTAGCTGAGACCCAAGATAAACAACCAAAATTACCCTAAAGGCAAAATGACACAGGAAAAGCACAAAACAGATGCAATGGGAAACAGAGGAAGAAGAAAATGACATTTGACAAGACACAATCACAAAATAAGAGGACCAGAATGAGACAACCCATTCACCCTTGGCACTGGGATTTCAGCACCACACTCAAACCAAGGGGAGGAGCTCAGAGCACCTCAGCTAAGAGCTAAGTTCTGTCTTCCACTTAAATCACCTGCCACCTTCATCCTCAAGCTCTTGAAGAGTTTTAGGGGTAAATTAATTGAGATAAGCCATACACTTGCTAATTTCAGGTATCGTGAGTTTATAAGGAAATATTTTTATGTATTGTAATTTAATTGATGCATTTTATTTCTCATCATTTCAGCCAATATGCCTAATAGTATGTCCAGTGTACTTTAAGGAGCTGGCCAAGGACAAACAGACAGTTTTGATGGATGGAAGACTAGCATTGGAGCAATACAGCCTGGCCACCAATTTGAGGGAAACAGAAAAATAAACGTTTTCTTTCTAGGGACTCCATCTCAGTTAAGTTGTTTTGGTACCCAGGGGACCAAGAGAAAGAAGCAGCAACAATGACAGACAGTAGCTATGGCTGTTGATAAGCCATGAATCTCATCCAGAGTACATGCAGACATGCAGCAGGGACTAGTGTTACTAGCACACTCTTTTTTTCTCTCCCCTGTTTACCCAAGTGTTTTCAATGAGATTAATCTTTTTCTGCTCAATTTCAGACACTGCTGAAAAATTCCTCTACCATTGGAGCACAATTGCGTCTTCAGAAGGAAGATGCAGCTGGGTGTGGTGTAATCCCAGCGGCTCAGGGGTCTGAGGCAGGAGGATTGCAAGTTCAAAGCCAGCCTCAGCAAAAGTGAGGTGCTAAGCAATTCAGTGAGACCTTGTTTCTAAATAAAATACACTAGGGCTGGAAATAGGCCAAGTGCCCCTGAGTTCAGTCTCTGGTCCCCCCTCCAAAAGGAAAATGCAAATGGAATTAACAATTACCAAAATCATTAAAGCCAATGGGTCAAGACGACTAATGTTCTCTTACATAAAAGCAGCAGCAGGGATTAGCAAATCAGTATATCAAGAAATCAACTGTGTTAAAAGAAAAGAGAATCTCCTTTTGTCTCATTTCATGCTTTCATTATTGCTTATTCTATTTTCCTTAAGAGGCTCAAGAACTCTCATCATTTTTTCAATGGTGTGTGCATTCTGTGGCAGAATATCAGGACTAAAATCTCTTTCTTTTTAAATTTATTTTTAGTTGTTGATAGACCTTTGTTTTATTTATTTACATGTGGTGCTGAAAACTGAACTCAGTGCCTCACACATGCCAGACAAGTTGACTACCACTGATCCCCAGCCCCAGCCCCTGAGATCATTTTATTATATGTGTAATACTAAGTAGAATGTCAACTGTATCAATTTATTAAAGAGGAAGTTTTCTGTTTTAAGGTACAAAATTAAATTCAACAAAACATACACAAAGCACCAGATAAGCATTGGGAATTCAGGACCCTTCAGAGTTTTCCCCACTTCTCAAGCACTAACAATTTATTCTCCTTAGCAAGCAGGCTGATCTCCTCCCCAAGCTAGTAAGAAAGTGGTATATTTCATCTGTAGGTAACTCATTTGCAACAAAGAAAGCTCACTCGTTTCTATTGCAGCTTAACTTGCCACTAACATAGACACAGACATACCATTCTTTACAAGTGTTGCTTCCTTGGAAGGCTCTTAGACAATTGAATTGTTTCCTCCATGAATTACATTATAATTTCATCAATGAGTTCAATGATCATTTTTGAAATGACAACAATTGGAGATTTTAATTTTTAAATTTTATCTATCTATTTATTTGTTTATTTGCAATACTGAGAATTGAACCTAGGGACTTGTGCTTGCTTGCTAGGCAAGCACTGTATCACTGAGCTATACTCACAGCCCTATTTTTAAAATTTTTGACTTTTAAAATGCTCTTGCATTCCTCAGAAAAATTGGAATGGGAACTAGCATTTGGCCCTGTTATCCCACTCCATGCTATATACCCAAAGGACTAAAAATCAGCATTATACAATGACACAGCCACATCAATGTTTATAGCAGCTCAGTTTATAACAGTTAGGCTATGGAACCAACCTATCCTTCAACAGATGAATGGATAAAGGAAATGTAGTATACATACACAATGGAATATTCTCAGAAGAATGAAATTATGGTAAATGGATGGCTCTGTAAACTATCATGCTAAGTAAAATAAAGCCAGTTCTAAAAAACCCAAAGTCAAATGTTCTCTCTGATCTGCAGATCTAACAATGGGAGCAGTTATGGAAGTTCAGTGGATTATACAAAAGAGAATGAAAGGAAGGGAGGATAAGAATAGAAAAGACAATAGAATGAATTGGACATGACTTTCTTAGGTGCATAAATGAATACATGACCAGTGAAACTCCATATCATGTATAACCCACAAAAATTGGATTCTGATTAGTATAAGATGTACCCCATGTTAGTAAAATACGTCAAAATACATCTACCATCATGTATATCTAAAAGAACAAGTTTTAAAAAGAGGAGAAAAAATTAAAAAGTAAAATACTATTGCATTAAGTTGCATACTTATTTAGAGGTGATTATATATGTGTATGCAATTTTCTGGTTACTAAGATGTACATAAAAAAAGCTGGGCACCATGGCATCTGCCTGTAATCTCAGCAAGTTGAGAGGCTGAGGAAAGAGGATTATAAGTTTGAGGCCAGCCTTAGCACCTTGATAAGCCCCTGTTTCAAAACAAAACATTTTTTTAAAGGGGCAAAGAATGAAGCTTAGTGGTAAAGCACCCTTGGGTTTAATTCCCAATACTGGGTTGGGGGCACAGAAATAAAAGAAATACTCAAAACAAAAAAAAATGTAAATAATAATATTTTTTCCCTTCAACAGCCCAAAATCTAATTATAGAAAGCTAGACATTCAGACTTTAAGCAGTTGATAAACAAGGCAGAATAAATGATTGAGTGTAGACAATTTACCAAACTCACTTAATGGCTTAAAACAGCATGAATGTATTCTCTTAAAGCTCAGGAGGTTAGGGCTGGGGTTGTCACTCAACGATAGAGCGCTCACCTAGCATGTCCAAGGCCCTGGCTTCAATCCTCAGGACCACAAAAAAATAAATAAATAAATAAAATAAAAAGGTATTGTGTCCAACTACAACTAAAAAATAAATATGAAAAAAAAAGTTAAGGAGGTTAGACTGTGAGCTGTCAGGTCTGGTCGATATGCTGTGTGCAACACCAGTTCCCCTGTCCCACCCAGAATGCCCAGATGAGGCCAAGTGGGTCTGAAAGACATCAAGAAAAGCTCATCCAAGGTCCTGTCTAGCTCCTAGACACCATGTTGGACATGATCTGGGTGGAGACCAAAGCCTTCTCTCCCTGGTTGGCAAGAGGAAGTGCAGGGAGAACGTGCCCAAGGGGTCTTTGAAGATCCTCTGGGACTGGCTGTACTTGCACTGCTACAAGCCCTGCCCCTCAATTCAGAAGCTGAGCTTTCTGGGCAGACCAACCTCTCAGTGCTGCACATATATGTCTGGCTCATCAACCTCTGGCGGTGGCTTCCCCAGACACGCTTTGGCAGGATGTCAAAGTCCCCAATCATTTTAACGTTTCCTGTCATGGTGCTAAGCCCTGGAAAGTGGCCCTGCCAGGTGGCAATAGCTGCTTACTGTAACAGTGCTGACAGTATCACTACCAGGCCCATCAGTGTGCTCTTTGTCTGTGTGCTCCATGCTGCTCCACACAGGCCAGTGGGGAAAGCCAGCAGCCTTCTTCCAACAGAGAGAACCCCTCTCCTGCTGACCTCTAGTAGTACACCTGACCAGGGCTGAGGCTGGGAACCCCACAGGTGGACTCATCAACACACCACAGTTGATAAACTAGGCAGAAGAAATGATTGAGTGCAGACAATACCCTCACAGGTGTTAGACCACGATGCAAGGAAAGACCACTGACTCTAATTAAAATCAAATTAAAGCAAGCTTATTATTTCAACCGGCCGGGCTACCTTGCCCCTCAAAATCGTGGGAGCCAAGCACAGCCCCGAGGCTTCTTTGGGGCCCAGTTTTATAGCCCAAAAACTTACACAAAGGGGGGTTACAGATAACAACACTCTGAAGAGCATAACACAAGTTTACATTTTTGCTGGCCCCGGCATCAGAATTTATGGAGATCTTAGAAACTCAGAGAGGGTCCTTATCTGGCCAGGGAAGGCCAGAATTTATGAGGCGTCACTAAGGTTTAGGAAAGGGTTGTTATATGGTCAGGGAAAACCAGACCTTGGTGAGTTCAGGGCACGGGCAGGCATTCCAATCAGCTTTACAATATCAACTAATGGCCAGGCCATACAGACATCCTGATATTTTTACAGAGAACAGAAATGAATCCTTCATAACTTGTGACAAGCTGGCTTCTGATCTAATGAGATAACTAGGCTAGGTATATCAACAGGTAGGAATTAGAGTCAATTGAAAGAACTAGGGCTTCATCAGGAGCAGCAGGACCTGGCACCCTAGATCCTACACATTCCCATCACTTTAGTTTTTGAGAACCCCAAGAAGGCATCAGCCAACAGGGGTGCTCAAGGCTCAAGCCAGCTGTTCTGGGTTCCTGGTTCACTTCCCTTCTATACAGAGGGTCTTCTATAGATCACTGCCAAGCATCAGGACCATCTTCTCTGTCCAGAGGTCTTTAGCAGGATGGTGTCAGCTGGCATCACTGCATTATGACAAGGACTGCTCTGCTAACTCTGCCATGTCTCCAGGCCTCCTCAGTGAAGAGACAAAAGATCCAAAGAAAGAAAAGGCCTCAGGCTGGTGTTGTGGCTCAGGGTAGAACACTTGTCTAGCATGTGTGAGGCACTGGTTTCAATTCTGGACACCACATATAAATAAACAAAATAAAGCCCCCCCCAAAAAAAAAACCAATCTTTTAAAAAAGAAAAGAAAAGAACTGTTAACTCTAATCAGAGGCAAACAGAAAAAGGGAATACAGAGAAATTTGGGGAGGACACTATTCAATCCCCTGTATTCATCAATACCTTTCTAATCAATGAGGTGGTATCATGGAGGGAAGGCAGGGCCACTCTGCCTTCCCAGACCATCTCTCAGCACATTAAGAAATGGCCAGCCACAAGCCCTCAGGCAACAACAGGAAGCCCAGGTCAAAATGCCTCAAAGAAGACTCACAAGAACCCCCTCCCTTCCCTCAAACAGAGGCCTGCCTCAGGGGCATAACACAAGGGCTACAAGGGGAGATACCAGCTTCTGTAATCCATAGCCCAAAGTCCCTGACACACAGTAAGTGATGGGGAGTTGCCAACCATTCAGAATAGCTCCACACAGAAACTTCTGTGGGTCCTGAGGGATGTGGGCTGCTGATAAGTAGAGATGGCTGAGAAGCTGATTCTCTTTCTCAGGACAAGTACAACAAAGGTTTGGTTATAAATGGCCAGAAAGCATATTTGAAAAGACAGGGCTATTGATCAGGAAATAATGCTCTGGTGGAAGTAGAACTCTTTTCAATGAGTAATTAAGATGGTATCACTTGATAGCTACTCCAGGGATCATCCCTCTTTCTGCTCAGTGTCATTAATCTGGTGTCATGGCAACAGGCTGGCCTTGGATTCTCCCTCTGGACCTTTCTTGTGCTAATGTGGCAATCTCCTGCCTCTGCATTGGTGTGTACATCCTGGAAGTTCTTGTTCCCTTAGCAGAAGCAGCAGCAACACCGGGGAACTTGCTAGAATCTCAGAATCTCAGACCCCACCACAGCGTCAGAATCTGACTTTAGCAGCATCCCCAGATGTTTCAGAGTCACAGTCAAGTTCAGAAAGCACTGCCAGATAGAGACTTCCCTTTAAGAACACCAGCAACAGCTTCATGCAGAGGTTTCTCTTCTGAAGAGCCACTTTTTTTCTTTTAGTGAGCCTTGCTGGCCTGTCAAGATTTCAACAAAGAGCATGTGAGAGACACTGTTTATACTGTAAGGAGAAAGCCTGGGAATGTAGCCTGGGACTCTGGACTGTGAATCTGGCATCATGTTCCAGCTGTATAAAGCAGAGGAGGCTGTTCCAGAATCTGTACCAAACAAATGACAAAGCAAGCTCCATTCCAGCCAGGCTACGAGAGGATCCATCATAGCAATGAATTTCTTGTCTAAACACTGATCTAAGAATGTTCATGAAAAAGTGTTGCTATCATAGAGAATCAAGTTTGAAGGATTTTCCTCAATTCCTAGAAGGCATAGGAAAGGCCACAAGGCAGGTCTCTACAATCATAATGAAATGAGAAAGAAGCCAATTCCATGGATACTTTCATTTCTCCTAGTGGGAGTAGATCTAATCCTCAACAGTATAATAGGGAGAAGTTCATCACAATGTAAGTGAGTATCCTGACACCACTTATCCAATTGAACCTTAAAGTCCTTTTCATCCAGAACTCCGAAGTCTATAGACAGTATGTAACTTCCATCTGATGTTTACACTTTTGGTCAGTAATCATATCACCTCTGTCCAAAAGCTGGCCCATTGTCTGAGCCAACAATTATTAGGACATCAAATGTGAAAATATTTTCCAGAGAAGCATCCTAGTATCTCTCTAGCCTTTTCAGTGCAGGTGGGAAAGGCTTCCACCCAGTCAGAGTATGAACACACAAAAACCAAAAGTTATTTATAGCCCCCTAAGGATGTAGTTCAGTGAAGTTTACTTCCAAGTCTTCAAAAGATGCTCCTCCTATAGTTTGGATTTCTGTTGGGAGCTCTAGCCCCTGACAAAGATTGTTGTGAGCACAAACCTCACATTGTTTGCAGATCATCCAGGTGTTGCTTGTGAACCAGGGGACATAGAAATGTCAAGTCAGAACTGTCTCAAGTGCTGTATGTGAAGCCACATTTAAAGATAGGTATATATGTAGTTAGTAAATCGGGTCTAATTTCCAGTAAAATAAAAAATGAAGGCAATGTTGAGAATGGAGCCCAGGGAAGCAGAGCACCACTTGGGGAAATTGAAAAGTTAACATTCCTAAGGCCCAGAGCCCACTCTAAAGAAATGTTAAAGAAGCAGCTCCCAGCCAACTGGGAAGTGCTAATCAAAGGCAGCCCCAGGCCCTTCCTGCTCAGATTACTCCTCTGGCCTATCTACCCCTCACCTTTAGTCTGCTCACCTACATTCTATCACTTCAAGACAACAGAACAAAGGACAGAAATGTGGGAAAGATGAAAGAAGACCTTAGCTATAATCCCTTCCACAGATTCCACCTCTTGGGTACCCTTCTTCCTCCAGGTAGAAGTCTTTTCTGCTGTCCTTAATAAAGTTTCTACTTTCCACTCTAAACTTGCCTGGGTGTGCTTCTCTGGTGTTATACTTCAGCATTGCGGAAGCAAGGACTCATCAGCAGTAACATAGGTCCAACATGTTTTCCTGCTAAACTGCCTGATAAAGGCTGGGGCTAGAATCTCCGGGATGGCTATTCCAGCCATCAGAAAATCTCCACCATCTACCAAGGAGAAAATTTTCTTTTTCAGTCTTAAATCACTTACTTTCATGTTGAGAGTATGTTGGCTCCTATTCTGTTAGCTAGTCAGCCAGACAGAAGGGCAGCATTTAAACCTGGAACTGGATTTTCTTCCTGTTTCTTGCAGATAGGTAGCCTGGCCTCTCTGTCAACTCTCTGGGTTTAGAGTTCTGAGGACCTTGACGTGGATACGTGGATTTTCACATATCATGCCCTGATATTTGACCATTTTTTCATTAGCCAACCAATAGTGTCCTTTATATTCTAACAATGTCAAAATTGAATGAGGAATTCTGACAACCAGCTCTTGTCCCATGGCCAGTTTATCAGCTTCCAATACCAGAAGAGCTGTTGCTACAAGGGCCCATAAATCAGGTGGCCAGTCCTCTGCTACAGAGTCCAGCTGTTTAGACAAATAGGCCACTGGACGGTTCCATGTCCCTAGCATCTAAGTCAAAACTCCCATAGCCACTCCAGACCTATCATGGACATACAGAAAAAAAGGCTTTGTGAGGTCAGGGAGCCCTAATCCAGGTGCACCAGTGAGTGCTTGTTTAATGTCTTCAAAGGCCTTTTTCTTAGTTGGCCCCCATATTAGAGGATCCCATTCTCCATTCTTTGTGGCTTCATAGAGGGGTTTTGTCTTAACTGAAAGATGGGGATCCATATGTGGCTGAACTCAGTAGCCCCCAAGAATACTCTAGTCTGATGGCAGGTTGAAGGGACTAGAATTGAGCAGATCTCCTGTTTCTTTTGAGGCCCAGTGGTTGTTCTGTTCTGTTGCTGAGTCAGATGCTGACTATGGTATTTGACTTTTTCTTTTTTTTTTTTTATAGCTATTTCTTTTTTTTTTATTATTGATTGTTCAAAACATTACAGTTGACTTTTTCTTGATAGATGTGGATTTTTACGTTAGAATCCAGTGCTGTCACAAAGATGGTGTACTCAAGCACCTGGGAGGAACTGTCATTTAGGGAAGAGAGGCATATATAGAGCCTCTGGCACTTTAAGATGCAGGATTTTTTGTTGTTGTTGTTATTTCCCAGTGCAGGATCTTGGCTGCTAGGTTTTTCCAACTCTTAAATCTAATGTAAATCTTAACAGAGACTGATGATCTGGCACATCATTTGTGTAAAAGCCACTTATGTCAATCTCCGTCATGGGCTGTCTGCCAAGGATGGAGGGCAGTGGTGTGGTCCCGTGCAGGTCCCAGTATGGCAGCCACATTGTGCCCACCTAGGTGTTGCTCCTTGACTGTGTGGCTTTCTCCTCCTGCCAGGTGGAAGCCTGCTCTAATTGTCCATAGTAGCTGCCCCGCTTGTGTTTTTGTTCAGTATGCCTGGGTGTATGGGGCTCTGTGGCCCTTCCTGCTGGTGGCTCCCAGCATGTGGCTAGGAGCCAGGGTGGCATGTCCTTTTGGAGTTAGCACCCTATGGCCCACTATCGGCTGTTAACATGAACATATTCATGGTTCATTTGGAGGCTTGCAGCAGCTGAGCCCTCCTAAGGTGCTGGGTCCCGAGTATCAGATGCAGTTGTGTGTCTATGGGACCCCTGCCATATTCGTCAATCATCAACTTCCAAGCAAGAGGGAAGAAACTAAAAGGAGGGGCTGGGGCCAAAGGCTGGAGGAAAATATTCACTCTTTCTCTGTTCAAGGCTTAGCATTTGAGCATGGCAGTGGGTGCTTGCCTGCTGGGGCCACTGGAGGCTTCCCATTTTTCTGGCCACACTTTTTTTCCTTATAAACATTTGGACCATTGGCTTTGTTCTAGTGAGACCCCGCCCCCTTTGAGTGACATCTGGGTTTGTTGTGAGGGCCACTGTAAGAAGATCCATCCTCCTCTTCATCTTTTTGGTCTGCCTGTCTTTGAGTCTCTGGATCTCGATTGATGAAAACTGTGGTGGCCACCTTAATCAACTCACTGGAACACTTCTCAGTAAAGCCCTCTAGGATGGTAATTTTTGGCAAATGGCTCTCTGAGCCTGTCCCTCTAAGGCTGCATTGATCATCTGTTGCTTGCACCTGTGCATTTCTTTACTGACAAACTTGCATTGTGGCTGTTACACTTGTATGTGCCCCTCCTCCCCCGGACACCTCTGGGCAGACAGAGGGGCGGCAGCGGAGGTGGCCTGGACATTTAGCTCTGAGTCAGTTGGGCACATCTCTTTGATTATTGCTGCCAGAGAAATGTTCAGGGCTATGGAGGGTGCAACATGGAGATGCTGGAGCAGCGGGAGGCTTATCTCAGCTCTGATTGTCTGCAGATGTACTGGGCTTAGGCTGGGGCTCAGGGCCCAGACACTGTGTTTTCTTCTCTTTTTACTTTTCTTTTAGAGTTTCTATGAGGGCTCCTTGACATCTCTTAATTTTTAGACGTTCTTCTTTCTTGAGGCCCCGTCCTAGGTCTGGATAACGGGCTGCATCAGATCAGTCATGGCCCAAGCTTTCTCCATGTAGGAGGGAGTATGATTTTTCCAGCTTATGACCTCAGTGGTGGTGAAAGGCTGGCACACAAAACTGCCTTGTCCCCCTCAGACATTTCCCTTCTGGTCAACATGGGTATGTCCTTTAGTCCCTTGCAGGGGCATCTGGAGAGTTCTCATCTAAGTTGTGGCTATGGTCTTAGGACAGATCTTCTACCTTCATCTTTGAAGGTGAAAGAGTCTTTGGTCCTAGGAAGCCTTTAGCTCTGAGGACATCACAGAGGAAGGAATAGCCAGTATTGGGGGCCATCATGTGTTGCCTCTGAGGACAAGGGGGCTGAAAGGAGAGTCTGTTGTCCCAGTGGTCTTGGCAAAGTTGGGTAGAGTGGCACATAAGGGATTGGGTCGTCTTCTGGCTCACAGGAAAAACTGTTTGCCTTCCTCTTTCCTAGTCAGATTTTCTGTTTAGCTCCTTTCTGCTGGGTATTAGAAATGCTCCTGGTGAACATCAGCTTGGACTGTCTATCTAGACAGGCTTTCAACCAAGGGGGCTGTTTCTGAACTATCTCTTGCAAGCAATCAATATAAGAAAATTGGTTCAGGGGTTCCAGGACCTCAGAAATGACTCTCTCTTCTAAAGATCCATCTGGTGGCCAGCCCACATTCTAATTCACAGAGTACACAATATTTGTGGAGTGAGTTTCACTCCACAGTTACCAGGAAAACTTTCTAAAGGTTCCTAACACATTTCAGAAGGCTTAGTTTCCTTAGTGTGCCTCCCATGTTCCACCCAGCATCGGTGAAGCACACTTAGAACAAAATACACTTAGGAGAAAAGTTGCTTTGTCCATCTCCTGCCGCTCCTTTCATGGGGACTTAGGGCCCTCTTAGCCTTGCAAGTCGGTATCAACCGCTGACCTGGAGCTTTCACCTGGATATTAGTTGGTGAAATTCCGCCATAGACTGTATAAGGTGCCACAGAACCGCGGATCAGGACTCTGCACTTGCTTTGGCCCTTGGGTTGGGTCTGAACCCTTCCCTTTGTCTCATTCACGAAGTTTCACACACTTTCCTTCAGACATGGCCACGACAGAATATCTATACCGCCCAAATTCCAATAATTCCCAACCAAACAAAAAGGGAGTCAAGGTTTCCCCTCTGCTCGCTGTCCCTGAACAGAGACTACTCTGGTGACTCCCTGGGTTCATTTCAGCTTCAACTACCTTGGACAGTACTCTAGACCCAACATAGGTTGATCTTTGTAGGGACAAACGAGGCAAGGCACCGAAGATGGCAGGAAACAATTTTATTTGGCTGTAGCCAGGTTCAGAGGGTACAGCCTTTGCTGTAATCAATCAATTCCCTGAATCCCGAGTTCAGGGAGTTCCAGAGTTTTATACCCAGCATGTAAGGGGAGGGTCTCAGAAGTTCACAGTCTGCAGAAGTTCACATAAAAGCAGCTTTTTCTTTCACTGTTTTGGGCAAGTCAACTCTTCAAGGACAACACCTGAGAAGGGGAGAGCTTCTTTTCCCCTTTTTTCCTCTCCCTGCCAGTTGTTACCAAGGAACCCAATTGTAACTTATCTTAAAAATATAGACATCTCTGTGAAGCCCAGAACAAGGCCAGAGGCCTTGTTTGCACATTTCTTCAAAGTACTATACTGAATATGTTTGTGAAAAACTAGAAAGGGGTGTCCAGCTCCTGGAGTGCTGCTATCTTCTCTGCCAGTGGACAAGTAAAACAGGGAAACAAGAATATAGGAAGTTTATCTACATTGAACTTTTTGCAGAGACTCTTTTGCTGACAGTCCTAAAATCAGCCATGGTAAAGATTTCTGGAGAAGCCCAGTTAAGACCTTCCTGTGGAGAGAGGGAGTGCCACTTAAAAGCTTCAGGGTCTGAGCTGTGGTCTTATTAGAAAACCTGTGGGTGTTCTGGCTGTTCTGGGAACATCCCATCTCCCCCTAGATTGTGACCTGTGCTTCAACTCCTGTTGGACTGGGTGGCACCTTTGGAAATTTGTATACTATGCTGAGCACTCTCTTCACTTCCTAGGTGTCTTGTTGCTAAATTTAGCAGCCCGCTCTTTCTTTCCTTTGTCTTTTTTGTCTTGTGAAGGAGAATCAGAATTCTTTGGTTGCCCACTCAACCCCTCCCTACCTCTCCTGACTCTGATTGGTCTGTGGTTCTCTGAACTGTCCTGCTCTGCCCACTGTCTGTTAAGGTATCTGCTTCTATTGCCCCTTGCTGTTTGGATTTTTTTGTGGGTGACCCTCAACTGACCTAAGGTCTGCAGCTTTAATCTCCTCCTTGTTGGCCCCTTATACTTATTTTTTGCTTCTTGGTATTAGGGATCAAATATGCCTCACACTCCTAGGCAAGCACCCTACCACTGAGCTATGCCCCTAGGACCTTAGTAGAGCTTCTTAATGTTTGTGCCTCTGTATCATTTAGAAAATTAAATAATTTTATTTTACTATACTGTGAAAACAAAGAGTTTACTTTAAAATTCAAGTGATGTAGAAAGATCTCATTAGGAAGTACTCGAGAAAATCATATCTAATGTGATTCTAGTATTAATATTTTCATAGTTAATTTGAGGATATCACCCTGGATTTGTGTTTACCATGCATATATAACACATAAACTTACTTGAATGAACTCACATTTTGTTCCCTGGTATTTTAAAATTTTGATTCTTATTTATTTATTTATTGGCACCAGGAATTGAACCCAGGGGCACTTAACCACTGAGACACATCCCCAGCCAATTTTTACTTTTTAAATTAGAAACAGTGTCTCACCAAGTTGCTAAGGGCCTCATAAGTTGCTGAGACTGGCACTGAATTCTCAGTCCTCCTGCCTCTGCTCCCCTAGTGGTTGACCTCCAAACATGAGCCTCTGCTCTTGGCCTGTGGGTGACCTTCTAAGAAGGGCTTTAAAGTCCAGTGTGGAGACAGATGCTGAATCTAGCACAAACTGCTGGCCTTTCATTCTCTTGTGAACACAAGGGTGGTGGTACCTGCATCATGTACTTCTTCAGTGAAGTGAAGGGATTATAATTTTAAATTTTTAGCATCAGATTGATTTCTTTTTAGGTGCAAAGGGATGGAAAATATTCTTAGGCCTCAGCGTCTGAGCTGTCTTATTAGAAAACCTGTGGGTGTTCTGGCTGTTCTGGGAACAGTCCCTCTCCCCCTAGATTGTGATCTGTGCTTGAACTCCTGTTGGACTGGGGGGCCCCTCTGGTAATTTACATTATTTGCATAGAATACTATGCTGAGCACTTCCTTTAGGTCCTCAACATCTTGTTGCTAAATTTAGCAGCCTGCTCTTTCTTTCCTTTGTCTTTTTTGTCTTGTGAAGGAGAATCAGAATTCTTTGGTTGCCCACTCAACCCCTCCCTAACTCTCCTGACTCTGATTGGTCTGTGGTTCTCTGAACTGTGCTGCTCTGCCCACTGTCTGTTAAGGTATCTGCTTCTATTGCCCCTTGCTGTTTGGATTTTTTTGTGGGTGACCCTCAACTGACCTAAGGTCTGCAGCTTTAATCTCCTCCTTGTTGGCCCCTTATAGTTCTTTTTTGCTTTTTGGTATTGGGGATCAAATATGACTCATAATCCTAGGCAAGCACCCTACCACTGAGCTATGTTCCTAGGACCTTAGTAGAGCTTCTTAATGTTTGTGCCTCTGTATCATTTAGAAAATTAAATAATTTTATTTTACTAAATTGTGAAAACAGAGTTTATTTTAAATTCAAGTAATGTAGAAATGTCTCATTAGGAAGTAGTCATGGAAATCATAGTCTAATGTGACTTCAGTATTAATATTTTAATAGTTAATTTGAGGTTATCACCCTGGATTTCTGTTTACTATGCACATATAACACATAAATTTACCTGAATGAACTCACATTTTGTTCCCTGGTATTTTAAAATTTCGATTCTTATTTATTCATTTATTGGCACTAATAAATAAATTGAAATTGAACCCAGGGGCACTTAACTACTGAGCCACATCCCCAGCCCATTTTAAAATTTTTATTTAGAGACAGGGTCTTGCAAAGTTGCTTAGGACCTCACTATGTTGCTGAGGCTAGCTTTGAATTTACACGCCTGCAGCCTCAGCTCCAGAGCCATTGGAATTACATGCCTTTGCCTTTGCCATTGCACCTGGCTTGTTTCCTGCTGCTTTATGTGACAGTTTGTCTTAAGGTTTTTCATATCAGTAAATGGAAACATGAATAACTAAAAAAAATAGTGGAGCATTTTCTTTCTTTTGTATTTATTTATTTACTTTATTTATGTTTAGTTTTGATGGACATAGTACCTTTATTTTATTTATTCATTTCTATGTGGTGCTGAGGATGGAACCCAGTGCCTCATATCATGACGGGAGCAGGAGCAGGAGCAGGAGCGCTCCTTCACTGAGAAGGAATCCCTGGAGCATTTTCAATATTCACAAAAGTTGAGAGATTGTGCTTTTACCACTTTTCACCTCTTCAATAGTTCTCCATGCATGGCCAGCAAAACCATTGCGTTGAATGTTCTATTGTGTATCTCTTAATGCTGTTTTCACAAATAGTTAAGACTATCAACAGTAATTCATTAGTATTGTGTTTGGTGGTGTTTGGATTTCCTTAGTTGTCTCACAACATGAAAAGTTTGTTTGCCTCATGGTCTAATAGTTTCCCAAAGGCTGAGTGATATTTTGTTTGGATGCACTCTAATTTACTGCACCCTATTGAGGGAGTGGTGATGCCAGAAGTGTGCCATTAGTGTGCTGAAACATATCTC
>NW_027522283.1:0-20992 GCF_052094955.1 Ictidomys tridecemlineatus | reverse complement strand
CCCATGAGCTAGTTTAAAATAGAAACTGCACAACAATTTCTTTTATGTCAGATTTAAATTTTATTCTGATGAGATATTTCAAAATGGTCACATATGTTTATGTAGAAAAATGTTCATTAAAATATTTATAGGACTGTAGATGATCTGAATGTTTAGCCAAAGGGGAGAGATTAAGTTTATTTAAGAGAGATGTAAGTTTATTGATCATCTCAATAGATGCAGAAAAAGCATTTAACAAAATATAGCACCACTACCTGTCAAAACAGTAGAAACACTAGGGACAGAAGGACCTTTGTAAAAGCATTGTAAAAGCTATCTATGCTAAACCCAAGGAAGCATCATTCTAAGTGGAGAAAGGATAAAAGCCTTCACTCTAAAAAGTGGAAGAAGACAGGGTGCCTCCTCTTTCACCACTTCTATTCAACTTCATCCTTGAAATTTCCAGAGCCATTGGACAAAAGAAAGAAATTAAAGGAATACAAATAGGTCAAGAAGAATTCAAATCTCACTCTTTGCTGATAGGATCATGTCATCTTCTTAAACTTTTTATTAGAGCATAATAGTTATACATAGAAGTTGGGTTGATTTGGAAAAGATCCTACGTGCATGGAATCTGATTTACTCCTTTCATTTCCCACCCCCCATCTCTCTCCCCTTCCCGCCCCCATTCTCCTTTCTCTACTGATCTTTCTTTGGGTTATTTATCTGTTAATTTCTGACTGGTGCTTTCTACATATACATACAGGTACAGTCCCCTGTGGTAGACTTCCATGTGCACATAACATGATCTGCGTAAAGACCTTTCACATTTCATCCCTTCCCAAACCTCTCCGCCCTCTCATTCTCCTTCTACTCTACTGATCTTCCCTGTACACTTAAGATAGCCAGTCCAACCCTACTTCATCAACATCTTTCCTCTATTTTGCTCTGGCCCTGATAATTTCAGCATTGTACAGGAATAGTTAACTTCTGTCTTTCCCAACACAGACATCAAGATTGATGTAAAATGAGAAAAACTCTACATTGGAAAACACTGAAGGCAACACCGACTGCTTCTGCAGATGATGACTCTGCTTTGTAAATTTTTTTCTTAACATTTGCAATGAAAATGAACTTCTCCAAAAATCCTATGTATACATAAAAAGACAACAGGTGACTGAGATTACTGAGACAGTGAGAAATGACGTCACACCATGATGAGGTCGAATGGCTTTCTGTTGGCTTCTAGCAATTCTCTGGTTACTCCCACCCACCATCTCCCCTGAAAATGTGTGCAGCTCAATGGGTATGATTCCCTGAGACCAGTCCCACAGGTTATCAGTCTCCAGGCTGCTTTTCATTCGATATTATTTGCCATGTTGCTGCAGATTAACAAGCCTGTTTGGGGTGCTCTCAGTCCATTTTCATTATGGTCTCTTTTTCTCTGTTTTGTAGCTATGACAACATTGGAAATGAGCAATCAATCATTTGTCAGTGAATTCATCTTCTTGGGATTTTTCAACCACTCCAACCTACAGGGCTGCTTCTTCCTGCTCTTTCTGGTCATTTACCTGACCACTCTCCTGGGGAACATGCACATAAAAGTGGACACCAGGGTCAGTCCTGCTCTCCACACTCCAATGTACATTTTCCTCAGCAATTTGAGCTTCTTGGACGTCTGTTACACATCCACCACCCTCCCAGTACTGCTGGTGAACTTCTTCTGGGACAAGAAGGCCATTTCTTATGAGGGATGCCTTTCGCAAATCTTCTTCTTTGTGACAAGTTCTTGCACAGAAGGCTTCTTACTGGCCTTGTGGCCAGTATGACTGCTGTGTGGCCACCTGCCGTCCTCCTCAGTACCCAGTCATCATGAGTATGAAGGTCTGTGTTGGCCTGGTGACTGGGTCCTGGCTGTGTGGGCTGGTGAATTTTGTCACAAACACGGTGCTGGCCATCACACTCACTCTGTGTGGGCCCCACCAGTTCAGCCACTTTCTCTGTGACACCCCATTGCTCCTGAAGCTCTCCTGCTAAGACACCTCTGTAAACGAGTCTGGGCTCCACGTTGTCAGTGCCACCATGGGCCTGAGCCCCTGCCTCTTAACTGCAGGCTCTTATGAACTCATCATGGTGGCCTTCTCCACCTGTGCGTCCCCTCTCACTGTCGTGGTGGTCTTTTATGGAACAGCCAACTTCCACTATGACAGGCCCAGAGAAGGCTGAACATGGACACCCTGGTCTCTGTGCTCTTCTGTGTGGTGAGCCCCCTGTTGAGCCCCGTCATTCACAGCCTGAGAAGCAACTAGGTCCAGAGTGCCCTGAGGAAGCTGGCTGGAGTGTGTGCATTCCTTTGCATGATCAAAGTCTAGACCAATCTTCAAACTGGAGTATACAGTCATCTGAAAAAAGATGCCTCCCAGCGACTTGTAGGCACCTGGTTAGAGAGTCTGTATCTGGAGCTTCAACTCCATCTCCCGCTTTTAAAATCTCTGAGACTTCTTTCTCTCCTCTCTTTTCACAAACACCCTTTTCCCACTTTCGGGATCAAGTGTGTTGGACACCTTGTGTGGGT
Organism: Ictidomys tridecemlineatus; assembly: GCF_052094955.1. Classification (NCBI taxonomy): domain Eukaryota; kingdom Metazoa; phylum Chordata; class Mammalia; order Rodentia; family Sciuridae; genus Ictidomys; species Ictidomys tridecemlineatus. The sequence continues at coordinate 18,438 of NW_027522283.1, read as the reverse complement.
GTTCAGCACCACCTCTGTCCTTCTGTTTTCTCCCCACATCAGAGGGACAGAAAGTACGATTACCTCGTTTCCCACACTCCCCGACTGCAGGCCTCAATTTTAAGAGGTTCTGTGAAGATTAGCCAAACACTAGGTAGAGAGGAAGAAAGGAAAGAAAGAAAGCAGGTTGTTTTGGATCCCATAGCAGCAGCAGCAAACCAGCCCTGTAGAGGCAGGAACCAATCTCCTTGGTGCCAGCAGCTGTGTGTGCAGGCTCCTAGACAGCTGTTCCTGAATGTGGGTCACAGTGGCATGGAATGAGCTTCTGTTTTTAGGAAAGCTAGGGTTTCCATATATGGGGTGGTGTCACCTGCCCTATTTTCCTTTTTTCTTTCAGATCTCCCAACCATTTCATACCTTTTTTCTGTGTCAACTTCCTCTCCCCTAAGACATCAAGAGTCGTTCTTCATCTCTACCTGACCACAGTGGCACTGACCACAATAGTGGTTTACATCAGAGATGGTTCTAGATAACAGATCTGAGGAGGTAGGTTGGATGTCAGACCTGAGGGAATTGAATATGTTGATAATGTCAGAGCCTATGGGGAAGGAGACCTGATAATTCCTGGTGTGCAATGACCCAACAGAGACTTTAAGTTATCGTGGCCTGAAATCAAATGTCTATGGAAAACTGAGCTTTGGAATAACACCATCGACCCTCAGGGTGGGAATGAACATTACAACATGACTACAGACTGCTGTTACTGACTGGAGTGAGAGACTTACAGAAAGAAAATGATAGGTTCAAGTATGATATTCCTTTTTCAAGTCAGGTTCAGATCATCAGAAATATTTTCTCTCTGGAAACTGATATAGGTTAATATCAGAATAAAACATCCAATTCTCCAAATTGCAGAAGTACAAAGAAAATTATAAATCCACAATTTCTCCAGGTCTCTCTTATGTCAATTAGGACATTAATGGGACAATGATTGAGACCCTGTTAATTAGAATGGCAAAATACCAGTGGAATTAGACAAATCTCAGAGCCTTGAACCCTGAAATCTATATTAACTCTCTTTGCTGTCAGAAGCAGCCCCTCCTCCCCCGAGGAGACTAGCTTTTCGTAAATTGAAGACCCTGTGGTTACTCTACCTGGGCAGTTGTCTATTATTTTTAAGAGAGAGTGAGAGAGGAGAGGAGAGTAGAGGAGAGGGGGGAGAGAGAGAGACAGAGAGAGATAGAGAGAGAATTTTTAATATTCATTTTCTAGTTCTCGGTCTACACAACATCTTTGTTGGTATGTGGTGCTGAGGATCGAACCCGGGCCGTACGCGTGCAAGGCAAGCGCACTACTGCTTGAGCCAAATCCCCAGCCCAATTGTCTTTAAGATGCTCATCCATCATCCCACATTGTCACCAGACTCTTAATTGGGGTCTGATCCTAGAACGCCTCAGGAAAGAGTATAAAATATAGCCCAGGAGAGTATAAGGGTCACACCAAAATTAAAGGTAAATATTTTACTGTATTTTGTTAATAGGAGCCTTAAAAATATATGAGAGAATTTGGTTGAGTCTTCTAAACCAAAAAAGTCAGGACATATTGCTGGATCATCTTGAATGCAGTCACAGGGACGTAATCACCAGAAATGTTAGGGCCAAAGATTTTCCTTAGCCACGGGGAGTGGCTATTAGACTCTCTTTGGTTGATTGACTGAAATCTGGACTCAGTGTTTGCTTAAGTTCAATGACCAATATGATCCTGGAATAATGGAGAGTATGGTGATCAGAAATAAATAAGGTGTTGGATGGCGTGTTATGTTACCCCTTCCCTGGCCTCACAGCTAGATCTGGAGGAGGGCCTGGAGCACCAGCCTTCACCAAGGACTCGTGGACATGCATTCAGAAGGCAGAACCGGATCCTTGTGAAACCCGCAGCCGCTTTCCTCAGCAGCCTGGGAAGACATTAACAGATGGCATCCTTGAAACGGGCTCTCTGATTTCAGTGAGAATAAGGGGACCCTGAAGTAGAAGAGGCCATGTGGTGGAGCAGTGATCAGAACATTTGAATCTGTAGAGACTTTTGACAGTGGTAAATGATCGTGGTATTTATAGATGGGAAAAAATGGGCACCCTCCCAGAATAGTGCCTGTCCCATGTAATGTGAAACTTTTCTTTTCACACTTCATTGGTGCATTGTAGTGGTCCATAATGGTGGGATTTGCTGACACATATTTAAACATGCACACAAAATTATCGTGAACTTCAGCCAATATCATTCCAATATTTCTCTTTTCCTCACCTCCTCCCCTGGTGCCTTGACTCTACTGATCTTCCTTCAACTTTCATGATGAGACTCCCTTCCCAACTTTCCTTCCTTTTCTCCCTCTAGCTTTAACAGAGGAAAAACATATGGCCCTTATAATTCTGTGTTGCTTGTTTCCCTTAATGTTCTGAAGATCCATCCATCTTCCAGCATGACATAATTTTGTTCTTCTTTATGGCTGAATGAAATTCCAGTGTGCATATACCAGATGTTCTTTTTTTTAATTTTTTATTTTTTTATTGGTTGTTCACAACATTACAAAGCTGTTGACATATCATATTTCATACATTAGATTGAAGTGGGTTATTTATCCATTCGTCCACTGATGTCACATCGGCTGGTTCATGGGCATGTGTGTGTCATTATAGTATGATGACTTCGATCCGCTGTTATAAATACCAAGCAGAGGTAGAGCTGGGTCGCAGGGTGGTCCATGGCTACTCCTGAGGAGCCTCCATCCCGATTTCCGTGGTGGTTGTGCTGATTTACATGCCCACCAACAGGGTGAGAGTGCTCTTTTCTCTCCAATTCTCCCCTTGTCACACTCGTTTTTGTTTGTATTTTCGGTGGTTGCCTTTGTCACTGAAGTGAGATGAAATCTCAGGGTAGTCTTGACTTGCAAGTATTTTCATATATTTGTTGGAGACTCACATATTTTCTTTTAAGACATGTCTGTTTAGTTCATTTAGTTTCCCATTTGGTAACTGGGTTATATGATAATTGGGTTATTTAATAATTGTGGGTTTGATGTTAAGTTTTTTGAGTTCTTTATTAATATTCTGAATATTCATGCTTTTTTAGAAGAGCACCTCATAAAGATTTTCTCCTCTTTCCATAGGTTCTCTCTTCATATTCTAATTGTCTCCTTTGCTGTGTAGAACCTTCTTAATTTGATGCCATCCTATTAGCTAACTTTTGGTGTTATCTCCTGAGCTTTGGCATCCTATTGAGAAAGTCATTGCCTCTGTCTGTAGGTTGTAGTATTGACTTTGTTTTTTTCCTAGAAACTGCATAATTTCTGGTCTAGTGCCTGGGTCTTTAATGCATTTTGAGTTGATTTTTTTCAGGGTGATTGATAGTTCAGGTCTCAGTCTTCTGCATCTGGAAAGGGTTGTAGAAAGACTGTTTCAGAGAGTAGATGTTAAAGACAGGGGTGCAGAAGAACTCTTTGCAGAAACCAGAAGTTGAAGACTGAGGTGCAGAAGGACTGTTACAGAAAACAGAGTTTGGAGACTGGAGTGCACAACGATTGTTGCAGAGACCAGAGTTTTCAGACTGAGGTGCAGAAGGACTGTTGCAGAGAGCAGATGTTGGAGACTGGGGATCAGAATGACTGTTGCAGAGAGCAGAGGTTGGAGACTGTGGTGAAGAAGGATCGTTGCAGAGATCAGAGGTTGGAGACTGGTGTGCAGAAGGACTGTTATGAAGAGCAGAGTTTGGAGACTTGGTTGCAGAAGGATCTTACAGAAAGCAGAGTTTGGAGACTGAGGTGCATAAGTACTGTAACAGAGAGCAGAGTTTGGAGACTGTGGTGCAGAAGGACTGATACAGAACGCAGAGGTTGGAGACTAGGGTGCAGAAGGACCATTACAGAGTGCAGAAGTTGTAGACTGTTGTAAAGAAGGACAGTTACAGAGAGCAGAGATTGAAATTGGGGATCAGAAGGACTGTTTCAGAGAACAGAGGTTGGAGATGGGGTTGCAGCAAGAGGTTGCTGACTTGGTTGGAGAAGGAATGTTACAGAGAGTAGAGTTTGGAAACTGGGGTGCAGAAAAACCTTACAGAGAACAGAGGTTGGAGACTTGGGTGCAGAAGGAGTGTTAAGGAGAGGAGACATTGGAGACTGGGGTGCAGAAGGATCGTTGCTGAGAGAAGAGGTTGGAGACTGGGGTGCAGAAGGACGGTTGCAGAGAGCAGAGGTTGGAGACTGAGGTGCAAAAAACTGTTACAGAGAGCAGAGTTTGAAGAGTGAGATGAATAAGGATCGTTGAAGACAGCAGAAGTTGGAGAAGGAGTTGTAGAAGAATCGTTGAGAGAGCAGAGGTGGAGACTGGGCTTCAGAGGGATCGTTACAGAGAGCAGTAGTGGGAGAATGGGTGCCAAAGGACTGTTACAGAGAGAACAGGTTAAAGACTGGGGTACAGAAGGAATGTTGCGGAAAGCAGAGGTTAGAGACTGGGGTGCAGAAGGACTGTTGCTCAGAGCAGAGTTTGGAGACTGAGATGAAGAATTACTGTTACACAGAGAAGACGTTGTAGATTGGGATGAAGAATTATTGTACAGAAAGCTGAGGTGGGAGCCTGGGGTGCAGAAGGACCCTTATAGAGAGAAGAGGTTGGAGACTGGCGTGCAGAAGGACTGTTTCAGAGAGCAGAGTTTGGAGAGTGGGGTGCAGAAGGCCTGCTACAGAGAGCAGAGGTTGGAGACTGGCGTGCAGAAGGACTGTTTCAGAGAACAGAGTTTGGTGACTGTGGTGCAGGACAACTGTTACAGAGAGCAGTGGTTGGAGATTGGGGTGCAGAAGGATCGTGCAGAGAGCAGAGGTTTCAGCCTGAGGTGCGAAAGGACTGTTACAGAGAGCAGAGGTTAAAGACTGAGGTGCAGAAGGATGGTTACAGAGAGCAGAGTTCGGTGACTGAGGTGCAGAAGGACTGTTACAGAAAGCAGAGGTTGGAAATTGGGGTGCATTGGGACTGTTAAAGAGAGTAGAGGTTGTAGACTGCGGTATACAAAGACTGTTACAGAGAGCAGAGGTTGGAGAATATGGTGCAGAAGGACTGTTACAGAGAGTAGAGGTTGGAGACTGGGGTGCAGAAGGACTGTTACACAGAGAAGAGGTTGAAGACTGGGATGTAGAAGGACTGTTGCAGAGAGCAGAGATTGGAAACTTGAGTGCAGAAGAATTGTTACAGAGAGCAGAGGTTTGAGACCGGGGTCTAGAAAGACTGTAGCAGAGAGCAGGGTTTGGGGACTAAGGTGCAGAGAGACAGTTACACAGAGCACAGGTTGGATATTTTGGTGCAGAAGGACTGATACATAAAGCATAGGTTGGAGACTCGGGTGTATAAATACCCTTACAGAGAGCAGAGGTTGGAGATTGAGGTGCAGAAAGAGCATTGCAGAGAGCACAGGTGGAGACAGAGTTGCAGAAGGATTGTTGCAGAGAGCCGAGGTTGGAGACTGGAGTGCAGAAGGACTGTTGCAGATAGCAGAGTTTAGAGAATGGGATGAAGAAGGACTGCTGCAGCGAGCAGGTGTTGGAGACTTGGGTGCAGAAGGACTGTTGCAGAGAGCCGAATATGGAGACTGAGTTTCAGAAGGACTGTTACAGAGAGCAGAATTTGGAGACTGGTGTTGAGAAAAACTGATACAGAAAGCAGAGATTGGAGACTGGGGTGCAGAAGGACCGTTGCAGAAAGCAGAGTTTGGAGACTGCAATAAAGGAGGACTGTTACAGAGAGCAGAGGTTGGAGAATGTCTTATAGAAGAACGGTTTCAGAGTGCAGATGTTGGAGACTGGGGTTCAGAAAAACTGTTGGAGAGAGCAAAGTTTGGAGACTGGGGTGCAGATTTACTGATAAAAAAAGCATATGGTGAGACTGGGGTGCAGATGGACCGTTACAGAGAGCAGAGGTTGGAGACTGTGGTACAGAAGGACTGTTGCAGAGAGCAGAGGTTAGAGAATGGGGTGCAGAAGGACTGTTACATAGAGCAGATGTTAGTGAATGGGGTTACATAGAGCAGATGTTAGTGAATGGGGTGCAGAAGTAAGGTTGCAGAGTTCAGAGGTTGAAGACAGGTGCAGAAGGACTGTTACAGAGAGTAGAGTTTGGAAACCGTGGATCAGAAGGACTTATACAGAAAGCAGAGGTTTGAGACTGGGGTGCAGAAGGACCATTACAGGGAGCTGAGATTAGAGACTGCGGTACAGAAGGACTGTTACAGAGAGCAGAGGTTGGAGACTGTGGAGTAGAAGGACTGATGCAGAGAACAGATGTTGGAGACTGGGTTGCAGCAGGACTGATGAAGAAAGAAGAGGTTGTAGACTGGGTTGGAGAAGGAATGTTACAGAGAGCAAAGTTTGGAAACTGGGGTGCAGAACGACCTTACAGAGAATAGAGGTTAGAGACTGCAGTGCAGAAGGAGTGTTAAGGAGAGGAGACATTGGAGACTGGGGTGCATAAGGATCATTGCAGAGAGCAGAGGTTGGAGACAGGGGTGAATAAGGACGGTTGCAGAGAGCAAAAGTTGGATTCTGAGGTGCAGAAAAACAGTTAAAGTGAGCAGAGGTTGGAGACTAGGGTGCAGAAGGATCGTAGAAGAGAGCAGAGATTGGAGACTGAGTTGCAGAAGAATCGGTGAAGAGAGCAGAGGTGGAGACTGGGCTACAGAAGGATCGCTAAAGAGATAAGAGGTGGGAGACTGCGATGCAGATGGACTATTACAGAGAGCACAGGTTGGAGACTGGGGTGCAGAAGGAATGTTGCAGAAAGCAGAGGTTTGAGACTGGGGTGTAGAAGGACTGTTGCAGAGAGCAGAGGTTGGAGACTGAGATGCAGAAGGACTGTTACACAGAGCTGACGTTGGAGACTGGGGTGAAGAATTATCATACAGAAATCAGAGGTGTGAGACTGGGGTGCAGAAGGACCGATACAGAGAGCAGAGGTTGCAGACTGGCGTTAAGAAAGACTGTTTCAGAGAGCAGAGTTTGAAGACTGGGGTGCATAAGGCCTGCTACAGTGAGCAGAGGTTGGAGACTGGGTTGCAGAAGGACTGTTATAGAGAGCAGAGTTTTGAGGCTGGGTTGCAGAAGGATCTTACAGAGAGCAATGGTTTGTGACTGTGGTGCAGGACGAATGTTACAGAGAGCAGTGATTGGAGACTGGGGTGCAGAAGAATAGTGTAGGGAGCAGAGGTATCAGACTGAGGTGCAGAAGGACTGTAACAGAGAGCAGAGTTTGGAGACTGAAGTGCAGCAAGACTGTTACAGAGAGCAGAGTTTTGTTACTGAGGTGCAGAAGGACTGTTACAGAAAGCAGATTTTTGAAATTGGGGTACAGAGGGACCGTTACAGAGCGTAGAGTTTGGAGACTGAGGTGCAAAAGGATCGTAGCAGAGAACAGCGTTTTAAGACTTAGGTGCAGAAGGACTGTTGCAGAGACCACAGGTTAGAGACTGGGGTGCAGAAGGACTGTTGTAGAGATCAGAGGTTGGAGACTGAGGTGTAGAATTATTGTTACAGAGAGCAGAGTTTGGAGACTGGGTTGCAGAAGTACTGTTACAGCGAGCAACATTTGGAGACTGGTGTGCAGCAGGATCTTGCAGAGAGCAGAGGTTGGAGACTGGGGGAAGATGGACTGTTGTAGAGAGCAGATGTTGGAGACTGGGATCCAGAAAGATCCTTGCACAGAGTAGAGTGTAGAGACTGGGGTGCAGAAGTCCTGTTACAGAGAGCAGAGTTTGAACACTGGTGTGCACAAGGCCTGTTACAGAGAGACGAGGTTGGAGACTGGGGTGCAGAAGGACTGTTACAGAGAGCAGAGTTTGCAAACTGGGTTTCAGAAGGTTCTTACAGAGAGATGAGGTTGAGACTGAGGTACAGAAGGACTGGTGCAGAGAGCAGACGTTGGAGATCTGGGTGCAGAAGGATCGTTGGGGCGAGCAGAGTATAGAGACTGGGGTGTAGATGGACTGTTGAAGACAGCAGAGGTTAAAGTCTGGGTGTAGAAAGACTGTTTCAGAGAGCAGATTTTTGAGACTTGTGTGCAGATGGACTGTTTCATAGAGCAGAGATTGGAGACTGAGGTACAGAAGGACTGTTACATAGAGCAGAGTTTGGAGACTGGGCTGCAGATGGATTATTGCAGAGAGCAGAGTTTTCAGACTGAGGTACAGTAGAACATTTGCAGAGAGAATATGTTGGAGACTCGGATTCACAAGGACTGTTGCAGAGAGCAGAGTTTGGAGACTGGTGTGCAGAAGGATCTTTGCAGAGAGCAGAGGTTGGAGAATGAGGTACAGAAGAATCGTTGCAGAAAGCACAGGTTGGAGACTGGTGTGCAGAAGGAATGTTGTAGAGAGCAGTATTTGGAGACTTGGGTGCAGAAGGACTGTTGCAGAAAGCAGAGGTTGGAGACTGAGGTGCAGAAAGACTGTTATATTGAGTAGAGGTTGGAGACTGGGGTGCAGAAGTAATGATAGATAAAGCAGATGTTGGAGACTGGGGCGCAGAAGGACCGTTACAGAGGGCAATGTTTGGAGAATTCGGTACAGAAGGACAGTTACAGCGAGCAGAGTTTGGAGACTGGTGTGCAGAACGATTTTACAGAGAGCAGATGTTGGAGACTGGGTTGCAAAAGGACTATTGTAGAGAGCAGAGGTTGGAGACTGGGGTGCAAAATATTGTTGCAGAGAGTAGAAGTTGGAGACTGGGGTTCTGAAGGCCTCGTACAGAGAGCAGAGCTTGGATACTGGGATACAGAAGGCCTGGTACAGAGAGAAGAGTTTGGAGACTGGGATACAGAAGGCCTGATACAAAGAGCAGAGTTTACAGACTGGGTGCAGAAGGACTGTTACAGACAGCAGAATTTGAATACTGGGTTTCTGAAGGGTCTTACAGAGAGCAGAGTTTGGAGACTGAGGTACAGAAGGACTGTTACTAAGAGCAGAGTTTGGAGACTGGGTGCAGAAAGATTATTGCAGGGAAAAGAGATTTCAGACTGAGGTACACAAGAACTGTTGCAGAGAGCAGAGGGTGTAGAATGGATTACACAAGGACTGCTACAGCGAGCACAGGTATGAGACTGGGGTGTAGAAGGATCGTTGCAGGGAGCAGAGGTTGCAGACTGGGGTGCAGATGGACTGATACAGAAAGCAGAGTTTGGAGACTGGGGTGCAGACGGTCTGTTACAGAAAGCAGAGTTTGGAGACTGGGGTAATGAAGGACTGTTACAGAAAGCAGAGTTTGGAGACTGGGTTGCAGAAGGATCTTACAGAGAGCAGAGGTTGGAGACTGAAGTGTAGAAGAACTGTTAAGAGGGTGGAGGTGGGAGACTGAGGTGCAGAAGGACAGTTGCATAAGCAGAGGTTGGAGACTGAGGTGCAGAAGGACTGTTGCAGAGAGCAGAGGTTTTATACTGGGATGTAGAAGGACTGTTGCAGAGAGTAGACGTTGGAGATTGGGGTCCAGAAGGACTGTTGCAGAGAGCAGACTTGAAACTAAGGTGCAGAAGTACAGTTACACAGAGCAGAGGTTGGAGATTGGGGTGCAGAAAGACTGACACAGAAAGCAGAGTTTCCAGACTCAGGTGCAGAAGTACCCTTAGAGAGAGCAGAGGTTGGAGAATGCAGTACAGAAAAACTGTTACAGAGAGCAGAGATTGGAGACTGGAGTGGAGAATGACTTTTGAAGAGAGCAGATGTTCGAGACTGGGGTGCAAAAGACTGCTGCAGAGAGCAGAAGATAGAGAGTGAGGTTTAGAAGGACTGTTGTGGAGACAAGAGGTTGCAGACTGAGTTCCAGAAGTACTGATGTAGAAAACAGATGTTTGAGCCTGGGGTGCAGAAGGATCCTTTAGGCGAGCAGAGTATAAAGACTAGGGTGTAGAAGGACTTTTGCAAAGAGCAGATGTTGGAGAATTGGGTGCAGAAGAACTGTTGTATAGAGCAGTGATTGGAGACTAGGTACAGAAGGACTGTTACAGAGAGCGGAAGTTGGAGACTGGGGTGCAGAAGGATCATTGCAGAGAGCAGAGGTTGGAGACTGAGGTGCAGAAGAACTGTTGCAGAGAGCAGAGGTGCGAGACTGGAGTGCAGAAGGATTGTTACAGAGAGCAGAGTTTGGAGACTGGGGTTCAGAAGGACTTTTACAGAGATCACAGGTTAAAGACTTGGGTGCAGACGGAATGTTGCAGAGAGCAGAGTTTGGAGATTTGTTTGAAGAAGGACTGTTGCAGAAAGAAGAGGTTGGAGACTGAGGTGCAGAAGGACTGCTGCAGAGAGCAGAGGTTAAAGACTGGGTTGCAGAAGGACTGTTACAGAGAGGAGACGTTGGAGACTGGGTTTCAGAAGGATCTTACAGAGAAAAGAGTTTGGAGACTGAGGTTCAGTAGGACTGTTACAGAGAGCGGAGTTTCGAGACTGAGGTGCAGAAGAATCGTTACTGAGAGCAGAGGTTGGAGACTGGGGTGCAGACGGACTTTTACAGAGAGCAATGGTTTCATACTTGGGTGCAGAAGGAATGTTGCAGAGAGCAGAGTTTGGAGACTTAGGTTCAGAAGGACTGTTGCTGAGAGTAGATGTTGGAGATTGGCATGCAGAAGGACTGTTGCAGAGAGCAGAGGTTTTAGACTTCAATGTAGAAGGACTGTTGCAGAGAGTAAAGTTTGGAAATTGGGGTCCAGCAGGAGTGTAGCAGAGAGCAGAGGTTGGAGACTAAGGTGCAGAACTACAGTTACACAGAGCAAAGTTTGGAGACTGGGTTGCATAAGGTCTGACACAGAAAGCAGATGTTGGAGACTCGGGTGCAGAAGTACCCTTACCGAGAGCAGAGTTTGGAGAATGCAGTACAAATGGACTGTTACAGAGAGCAGAAGTTGGAGACTGGGGTGGAGAATGACTGTTGCAGAGAGCAGATGTTGGAGACTGGGGAGCAAAAGAACTGTTGCAGAGAGTAGAGGATGGAGACTGGGGTGCAGAAAGACTGTTGCAGAGAGCAGAGGTTTTACACTGGGATGTAGAAGGACTGTTGCAGAGAGTAGAGGTTGCAGACTAAGGGGCAAAAGGACAGTTACACAGAGCACAGGTTGAAGACTGGGGTTCAGAAGGACTGATACAGAAAGCAGAGTTTGGAGACTCGGGTGCAGAAGTGCCTTTACAGAGAGCAGAAGTTTGAAAATGCAGTAAACAAGGACTATTACAGAGAGCAGAGTTTGGAGACTGGGTTGGAGAATGACTGTTGCAGAGAGCAGATGTTGGAGACTGAATTGCAGAATGACTGTTACAGATGGCAGAGTTTGGATACTGTGGTGCAAAACGACTGATACAGAAAGCAGATGTTGGGTACTGGGGTGCATAAGGACCCTAACGGAGAACAGAGGTTGCAGACTGCGGTACAGAAGGACTGTTACAGAGAGCAGAGGTTGGAGACTGGGGTGCAGAAGAACTGATGTAGAGAACATATGTTTTAGACTGGGGTGCAGAAGTATCGTTGGGGCGAGCAGAGAATGGAGACTGAAGTGTAGAAGGACTGTTGCAGAGAGCAGAGTTTGGAGACTGGGGTGCAGAAGGATCGTTCGGGCGAGCAGAGTATGGAGACTGGGGTGAAGAAGGACTGTTGCAGAGAGCAGAGGTTGAAGACTGGGGTGTCGAAGGACTGTTACAGAGAGCAGAGTTTGGAGACTTGGGTGCAGAAAAATCGTTGGGGCGAGCAGAGTATGGAGACTGTGGTGTAGAAGGACTGTTGCAGAGAGCAGAGGTTGAAGACCGGGGTGTCGAAGGACTGTTTCAGAGAGCAGAGGTTGGAGACTTGGGTGTAGAAGGACTGATGCAGAGAACAGGGGTTTGAGACTGGGGTGCAGAAGGCCTGTTACAGAGTGCAGAGTTTGGAGAGTGGGGTGCAGAAGGACTGTTGCAGAGAGCAGAGTTTGCAGACTGAGGTGCAGAAAGACTGTAGCAGAGGGCAGATATTGGATCCTCAGGTGCAGAAGGAATGTTACAGAGAGAAGAGTTTGGAGACTGGGGTGCAGAAGGATCATTGCAGAGATCACAGGTTGGATACTGGGGTGCAGATGGCCTGTTACAAAGAGTAGAGTTTGGAGACTGGGGTGCAGAAGGACTTTCACAGAGCGTAGAGTTTGGAGACTTAGGAGCAGAAGGACTGTTGTAGCGAGAAGAGGTTAGAGACTGAGGTCAAGAAGGATTGTTACAGAGATCAGTGGGTGAAGACTGGGGAGCTGAAAGAGTGTTACAGAGAGCAGAGTTTGGAGATTGGGGTGCCGAAGAACTGTTACCGAGAGCAGAGGTTGGAGACTGGGGTGCAGAAAAACCGTTGCAGAGAGCAGAAATTGAAACCCGGCAAGAAGAAGGGTCGTTGTAGAGAGAAGATGTTTGAGACTGGGGTGCAGAAGGACTGTCACAGAGAGCGGAGGTTGGAGACTGAGGTGCATAAGGATCGTTTCAGAGAGCAGAGGTTGGAGACTGGTGTGCAGAAAAACCGTTACAGATTACAGAACTTCGGGACTGAGGTGGAGAAGGACTTTTACAGAGAGGAGAGTTTGGAGACTGGGGTTCAAAAGGATTCTTACAGAGAGCAGATGATGGAGACTGGGGGTGCAGAAAGAATTTTACATAGTGCAGATTTCGGAGATTGGGGTTCAGAAGAACTGTTACAGAGAGCAGAGGTTGGAGACTGGGGTGCAGAAGGCCTGTTACAAGGAACAGAGTTTAGAGACTGAGGTGAAGAAGAATTTTTACAGAGAGCAGATTTTGGACACTGTAGTGCAGAAGGACTGTTACAGAGAGCAGATCTTCGAGACTGGGGTGCAGAAGGAGTGTTGCAGAGAGCAGAGGTTGGAGACTGTGGTGAAGAAGTATCATTGCAGAGAGCAGAGGTTGTAGAGTGAGGTGCAGAAGGATCACTACAGAGAGAAGAGGTTGGAGACTGGGGTGCAGCAGGACAGTTGCAGAGAGCACTGGTTGCAGACAGGGTTGCAGAAGAAATGTTGCAGAGAGAAGAAGTTTGAGACTGGGGTGAAGAAGGACTGTAGCAGAGAGCAGAATTTGGAGGCTGAGGTGCAGAGGGACCATTACGGAGAGCAGATGTTGGAGACTGGGGTGCATAAAGACTGTTACAGAGAGCATACTTTGGAGATTGAGGTCCAGAAGCATTGTTACAGACAGCAGAGGTTGGATACTGGGGTGCAGTAGGACTGTTACAAAGAGCAGAGGTTGGAGACTGGGATGCAAAAGGATCATACAGAGAGCAGAATCTGGAGACTGGGATGCAGAAGGACTGTTGCAGAGAGTAGAGTTTAGAGTCTGAGGTCCAGAAGGATCCTTGCAGAGAGAAGTGGTTAGAGACTGGGGTGCGGATGGACTGTTACAGAACGCAGAGGTTGGCAATTGGGGAGCAGATGGACCCTTACAAAGAGAAGAGGTTGGAGACTGCGATACAAAATGACTGTTACAGGGAGAAGAGATTGGAGACTGGGTAGAAGAAGGATCGTTGCAGAGAGCAGATGTTGAAGACTTGGGTGCAGAAGGACTGTCACAGAAAGCAGAGGTTGGAGACTGAGTGTCAGAAGGATCCTTACAGAGAGCAGAGATTCGAAACTGAGGTGCAGAAGGATCGTTTCAGAGAGCAAATGTAGGAGACTGGGGTCAGATAGACAGTTATAAAGAGCACAGTTTAGAGACTGGGGTGCAGAAAAATGTTGCAGAGTGCAGAGGTTGGAGATTGGGGTGCAGAAGGACTGTTGCAGAGAGCAGAGGATGGTGACTGAGGTGCGGAAGGACTGATACAGAAAGCAGACATTGGAGACTGGGGTGCAAAAGGACCGTTACAGAGAGCAGAGGTTGGAGACTGTGGTACAGAAGGACTGTTACAGAGAGCACAGGTTGGAGACTTGGGTGCAGAATGACTTTTGCAGAGAGCAGAAGATGGAGACTGAGGTGACGAAGGATCGTTGCAGAGAGAAGATGTTGGAGACTGGATTGCAGAACGCCTGTTATAGGGTGCAAAGTTTGGAGAGTGGGGTGCCGAAGGTCTGTTACAGAGAGCAGAGTTTTGATACTGGGGTGCAGAAGCACTGTTACAGATAGCACAGTTTCGAGACTGGTTTGCAGAAAGATCTTACAGAGAGCATTTTGGAGTCTGAGGTACAGAAGGTCTGTTACAGAGAGCAAAGTTTGGAAACTGGGGTGCAAAAGGATTGTTCCAGAGAGCAGAGTTTTCAGACTGAGGTGCAGAAGGACTGTAGCAGAGAGCAGATATTGGATCCTGGGGTGCAGAATGACTGTTACAGAGAGCAGAGTTTGGAGACTGGTGTGCAGAAGGATCGTTGCAGAGAGCACAGGTTGGAGGCTTGGGTGCAGAAAGCCTGTTACAGAGAGCAGAGTTTGAAGACTGGGGTGAAGAACGCCTGTTAGAGAGCAAAGTTTGGAGACTGGGGTGCAGAAGAGCTGTTACACAGAGCAGAGTTTGAAGAATTGGTTGCAGAAGGATCTTACAGAGAGCAGAGTTTGGAGACTTAGGTGCAGAAAAACTTTTACAGAGATTAGAGGTTGGAGACTTAGGAGAAGAAGGACTGTTCTAGAGAGCAGAGGTTAGAGACTGAGGTCCAGAAGGATTGTTACAGAGATCAGAGTGTGGAGACTGGGTGAAGAAGGAGTTTACAGAGAGCAGAGTTTGAAGATTGGGGTGCAAAAGAACTGTTACCGAGAGCAGAAGTTGTAGACTGCAGTTCAGAAGGACTGTTGCAGAGAGCAGAGTTTGGAGACTGAGGTGCAGAAAAACTGTTACACAGAGCAGATGTCAGAATCTGGGGTGCAGAAGGACCATTGCAGAGAGCAGAATTTGAAACCTGGGGAGAAGAAGGATCGATGCAGAGAGCAGATTTTGGATACTGGGGTGCAGAAGGATTGTTACAGAGAGAAGAGATTCGAGACTGAGGTGCAGAGGGATCATTTCAGAGAGCAGAGGTTGGAGACTGGGGTGCAGAATGACCGTTACAGATTGCACAACTTGGAGATTTAGGTGGAGAAGGATCGTTGCAGAGAGCAGAGGTTGAAGACTGAGGTGCAGAAGTATCGCTATAGAGAGCAGAGTTTGGAGACTGGGTTGCAACAGGACCGTTACAGAGAACACAGGTTGGAGACTGGGGTGCACAAGAAATGTTGCAGAGAGCAGAGGTTGGAGACTGGGGTGCAGAAGAACTGTAGCAGAGAGCAGAGGTTGGAGACTGGGGTGCAGAAGGACTGTTGCAGAGAGCAGACGTTGGAGACTCAGATGCAGAAGGATCATTGCAGAGAGCAGTGGTTCAAGACTGGGGTGTAGAAGGACTGTTGCAGAGAGAAGAGGTTGGAGACTGGGGTGCAGAAGGACTGTTACAGAGTGCAGAGGTTGGCAATTGGGGAGCAGATGGACCGTTACAAAGAGAAGAGTTTGGAGAATGCGATACAAAAGAACTTTTACAGAGAGCAGAGTTTGAGACTGGATAGAAGAAGGATCGTTGCAGAGACCAGATGTTGGAGACTGAGGTGCAGATGGACTGTCACAGAGAGCACAGGTTCGAGACTGGGGTGCAGAAGAAATGTTGCAGAGAGCAGAGTTTGGAGACCTGGGTGCAGAAGGACTGATACAGAGAGAAGAGGTTGGAGACTGGGGTGCAGAAGAACCGTTACAGATTGCAGAGGTTGGATACTGAGGTGCAGAAGTACTTTTACAGAGAGGTGAGTTTGGAGACAGGGGTGTCAAAGGATTTTTACAGACAGCAGAGGAAGGAGACTGGGGTACAGAAGGAGTGTTACAGAGAGCAGAGTTTGGAGATTGGGGTTCAGAAGAACTGTTACAGAAAGCAGAGGTTGGAGACTGTGGTGCAGAAGGCCTGTTACAGAGAGCAGAGTTTGGACATGAGGTGCAGAAGGATCGTTACAGAGAGCAGAGTTTGGACACTTATGTGCAGAAGGACTGTTACAGAGAGCAGAGGTCTTAGACTTGGGTGAAGAATAACTGATACTGAAAGTAGAGTTTGGAGACTGGGGTGCAGAAGGGCTGTTACTGAGATCAGAGTGTGTAGCCTGTGGTTCAGAAGGACAGCTGCAGAGAACAGAGGTTTGATACTGGGGTGCACAAGGGCCGTTTCAGAGTGATGAGGTTGGAGACTAATTTGCAGAATGACTGTTACAGAGAGCAAAGATTGGAAAATGGTGTGCAGAAGAATCTCACACAGAGCAGACGTTGGAGACTACGATGCCGAAGGAGTGTTGCAGAGAGCAGAGGTTGGAGACTGGGGTATAGAAGGACTTTTGCAAAGAGAAGAGTTTGGAGACTGTGGTGCAGAAAGATCGTTGAAGAGAGAAGAGTTTGGAGACTGGAGTGCAGAAGGACTACTACAGAAAGCAGTGGTTGGCAATTGGTTAGCAGATGGACCATTACAAAGAGAAGAGGTTGGAGACTGTGATACAAAAGGACTTTTACAGAGAGCCGAGTTTGAAGACTGGGTATAAGAAGGATCATTGCAGAGAGCAGATGTTGGAGATTGGGGTGCAGAAGGCCTGTTACACAGAGCAGAGTTCGAAGACTGAGGTGCAGAGGGCCTGTTACAAAGAGAAGAGTTTGGAGACTGGGGTACAGAAGACTCTTACAGAGAGCAGCGTTTGGAGAATGGGTTGCAGAAGAACCTTACAGAGAGCAGACGTTGGAGACTGAGGTGCAGAAAGATCATTTCTGAGTGCAGAGCTTTGAGACTTGGTTGCAGAAAGACTTTTACAGATAGGAGAGGTTGGAGACTGGGGTGCAAAAGGATTATTACAGAGAGCAGAGGATGGAGACTGGGGTGCAAAAGGATCGTTGCAGAGAGAAGAGGTTGGAGAATGAGGTACAGACGGATCGCTACAGAGAGCAGAGGTTAGATACTGGGGTGCAGACGGACTGTTACAGAGACAGAGTTCGGACACTGGGGTGCAGAAGGATCTTAGAGAGAGCAGACGTTGGAGACTGATGGCAGAAGGACTGTAGCAGATATCAGAGGTTGGAGACTGAGGTGCAGAATTGTCGTTTCAGAGAGAAGAGGTTGGAGACTGGGGTGAAGAAGGCCTGTTACAGAGAGCAGAGGTTGGAGATTGGGGTGCTGAAGGCTTGTTACAGAGAGCAGATGTTGGAGACTGGGGTGCAGAAGGAATGTTACAGATAGCACAGTATATACACTGGGTTGCAGAAGGATATTATAGAGAGCAGAGTTTGGAGACTGAGGTGCAGAAGGACTGTTACAGAGAGCAGAGTTTGGAGACTGTGTTGCAGAATGATTGTTTTAGATAGCAGAGTTTTCAGACTTATGTGCAGAAAACAGAGGTTGGCATTTGGTGTGCAGAAGTACCGTTATAGAGAGAAGAGGTTAAAGACTGCGGTACAGACGGACTGTTACAGTGAGCAGAATTTGGAGACTGGGGTACAGAAGGACTGTTTCAGAGAGCAGACGTTGAAGACAGAGGTGCAATAGGATTGTTACAGAGAGCAGAGATTGTAGACTGGGGTGCAGAAGGACCATTAGAAAGAGCAAAGAATAGAGACTGAGGTGCAGAAGGACTTTTACAGAGAGCAGATGTTGGAGACTGAGGTGCAGAAGGATCGTTGCAGAGAGAAGAGTTTGGAGACGGGGGTGCCAAAGGACTGTTACAGAAAGCAGAGGTTGGCAATTGGAAAGCAGATGGACCATTACAAAGAGAAGAGTTTGGAGAATGCGATACAAAAGAACTTTTACAGAGAGCAGAGTTTGGAGACTGGATAGAAGAAGGATCGTTGCAGAGACCAGATGTTGGAGACTGGGGTGCAGATGGACTGTCACAGAGAGCACCGGTACGAGACTGGGGTGCAGAAGAAATGTTGCAGAGAGCAGAGTTTGGAGACCTGGGTGCAGAAGGACTGATACAGAGAGAAGAGGTTGGAGACTGGGGTGCAGAAGGACCGTTATTGATTGCAGAGGTTGGATACTGAGGTGCAGAAGTACTTTTACAGAGAGGTGCGGTTGGAGACAGGGGTGTCAAAGGATTCTTACAGACAGCAGAGGATGGATACTGGGGTACAGAAGGAGTGTTACAGAGAGCAGAGTTTGGAGACTGGGGTTCAGAAGAACTGTTATAGAAAGCAGATGTTGGAGACTGTGGTGCAGAATACCTGTTACAGAGAGCAGAGTTTGGACATGAGGTGCAGAAGGATCGTTACAGAGAGCAGAGGTTGGACACTTATGTGCAGAAGGACTGTTACAGAGAGCAGAGGTTGGACACTTATGTGTAGAAGGACTGTTAT
The DNA here is from genome assembly GCF_052094955.1 of Ictidomys tridecemlineatus. Classification (NCBI taxonomy): domain Eukaryota; kingdom Metazoa; phylum Chordata; class Mammalia; order Rodentia; family Sciuridae; genus Ictidomys; species Ictidomys tridecemlineatus. Next base: position 110 of record NW_027522283.1, on the reverse strand, counting down.
AGAGAGAAGAGCTTGGAGACTGGGGTGTAGAAGGACTGTTGCAGAGAGCAGAGGTTGGAGACTGGGATGCAGAAGGACTATTACAGATAGCACAGTTTATAGACTGGGTT
>NW_027522282.1:0-21092 GCF_052094955.1 Ictidomys tridecemlineatus | reverse complement strand
GTGAAAAAGTGTGTGCTGAGATTTCAGGCAACTCGTAGTTTTTTGGAAGCTTGGCAGGCCCTTTCCATGAAAGTGATTCTCGCCAGTCTCTGCTTAGGGCTACATCAACAGCAAACAAACCATAGAGATAGAACTTGAAACTTCTTTATTGTGTCAAGTTTCAAAGAGCTAGCACAAACCTTGTTTGATTTCGAGTTCCAAATACATGTATCCCTATAGGAGAAAACAGAGTGAAACCTCAAAATGAAACCGGTTACTGCCAACGAACGGTTTAACCTAGAAGAACGAAATTTGGCAAGCCAAGTGGGATTGGTGTACTGATCATTAACTGAAAGTTTCATCAAGATTGGGTGAAAAAGTGTGTGCTGAGATTTCAGGCAACTCGTAGTTTTTTGGAAGCTTGGCAGGCCCTTTCCATGAAAGTGATTCTCGCCAGTCTCTGCTTAGGGCTACATCAACAGCAAACAAACCATAGAGATAGAACTTGAAACTGCTTTATTGTGTCAAGTTTCAAAGAGCTAGCACAAACCGTGTTTGATTTAGAGTTCCAAATACATGTATCCCTATAGGAGAAAACAGAGTGAAACCTCAAAATGAAACCGGTTACTGCCAACGAACGGTTTAACCTAGAAGAACGAAATTTGGCGAGCCAAGTGGGATTGATGTACTGATCATTACCTGAAAGTTTCATCAAGATTGGGTGAAAAAGTGTGTGCTGAGATTTCAGGCAACTCGTAGTTTTTTGGAAGCTTGGCAGGCCCTTTCCATGAAAGTGATTCTCGCCAGTCTCTGCTTAGGGCTACGTCAACAGCAAACAAACCATAGAGATAGAACTTGAAACTGCTTTATTGTGTCAAGTTTCAAAGAGCTAGCACAAACCGTGTTTGATTTAGAGTTCCAAATACATGTATCCCTATAGGAGAAAACAGAGTGAAACCTCAAAATGAAACCGGTTACTGCCAACGAACGGTTTAACCTAGAAGAACGAAATTTGGCGAGCCAAGTGGGATTGGTGTACTGATCATTACCTGAAAGTTTCATCAAGATTGGGTGAAAAAGTGTGTGCTGAGATTTCAGGCAACTCGTAGTTTTTTGGAAGCTTGGCAGGCCCTTTCCATGAAAGTGATTCTCGCCAGTCTCTGCTTAGGGCTACATCAACAGCAAACAAACCATAGAGATAGAACTTTAAACTTGTTTATTGTGTCAAGTTTCAAAGAGCTAGCACAAACCGTGTTTGATTCAGAGTTCCAAATACATGTATCCCTATAGGAGAAAACAGAGTGAAACCTCAAAATGAAACCGGTTACTGCCAACGAACGGTTTAACCTAGAAGAACGAAATTTGGCGAGCCAAGTGGGATTCGTGTACTGATCATTACCTGAAAGTTTCATCAAGATTGGGTGAAAAAGTGTGTGCTGAGATTTCAGGCAACTCGTAGTTTTTTGGAAGCTTGGCAGGCCCTTTCCATGAAAGTGATTCTCGCCAGTCTCTGCTTAGGGCTACATCAACAGCAAACAAACCATAGAGATAGAACTTGAAACTGCTTTATTGTGTCAAGTTTCAAAGAGCTAGCACAAACCGTGTTTGATTTAGAGTTACAAATACATGTATCCCTATAGGAGAAAACAGAGTGAAACCTCAAAATGAAACCGGTTACTGCCAACGAACGGTTTAACCTAGAAGAACGAAATTTGGCGAGCCAAGTGGGATTGGTGTACTGATCATTACCTGAAAGTTTCATCAAGATTGGGTGAAAAAGTGTGTGCTGAGATTTCAGGCAACTCGTAGTTTTTTGGAAGCTTGGCAGGCCCTTTCCATGAAAGTGATTCTCGCCAGTCTCTGCTTAGGGCTACATCAACAGCAAACAAACCATAGAGATAGAACTTGAAACTGCTTTATTGTGTCAAGTTTCAAAGAGCTAGCACAAACCGTGTTTGATTTAGAGCTCCAAATACATGTATCCCTATAGGAGAAAACAGAGTGAAACCTCAAAATGAAACCGGTTACTGCCAACGAACGGTTTAACCTAGAAGAACGAAATTTGGCGAGCCAAGTGGGATTGGTGTACTGATCATTACCTGAAAGTTTCATCAAGATTGGGTGAAAAAGTGTGTGCTGAGATTTCAGGCAACTCGTAGTTTTTTGGAAGCTTGGCAGGCCCTTTCCATGAAAGTGATTCTCGCCAGTCTCTGCTTAGGGCTACATCAACAGCAAACAAACCATAGAGATAGAACTTGAAACTGCTTTATTGTGTCAAGTTTCAAAGAGCTAGCACAAACCGTGTTTGATTTAGAGCTCCAAATACATGTATCCCTATAGGAGAAAACAGAGTGAAACCTCAAAATGAAACCGGTTACTGCCAACGAATGGTTTAACCTAGAAGAACGATATTTGGCGAGCCAAGTGGGATTGGTGTACTTATCATTACCTGAAAGTTTCATCAAGATTGGGTGAAAAAGTGTGTGCTGAGATTTCAGGCAACTCGTAGTTTTTTGGAAGCTTGGCAGGCCCTTTCCATGAAAGTGATTCTCGCCAGTCTCTGCTTAGGGCTACATCAACAGCAAACAAACCATAGAGATAGAACTTGAAACTGCTTTATTGTGTCAAGTTTCAAAGAGCTAGCACAAACCGTGTTTGATTTAGAGTTCCAAATACATGTATCCCTATAGGAGAAAACAGAGTGAAACCTCAAAATGAAACCGGTTACTGCCAACGAACGGTTTAACCTAGAAGAACGAAATTTGGCGAGCCAAGTGAAATTGGTGTACTGATCATGACCTGAAAGTTTCATCAAGATTGGGTGAAAAAGTGTGTGCTGAGATTTCAGGCAACTCGTAGTTTTTTGGAAGCTTGGCAGGCCCTTTCCATGAAAGTGATTCTCGCCAGTCTCTGCTTAGGGCTACATCAACAGCAAACAAACCATAGAGATAGAACTTGAAACTTCTTTATTGTGTCAAGTTTCAAAGAGCTAGCACAAACCTTGTTTGATTTCGAGTTCCAAATACATGTATCCCTATAGGAGAAAACAGAGTGAAACCTCAAAATGAAACCGGTTACTGCCAACGAACGGTTTAACCTAGAAGAACGAAATTTGGCAAGCCAAGTGGGATTGGTGTACTGATCATTAACTGAAAGTTTCATCAAGATTGGGTGAAAAAGTGTGTGCTGAGATTTCAGGCAACTCGTAGTTTTTTGGAAGCTTGGCAGGCCCTTTCCATGAAAGTGATTCTCGCCAGCGTCTGCTTAGGGCTACATCAACAGCAAACAAACCATAGAGATAGAACTTGAAACTGCTTTATTGTGTCAAGTTTCAAAGAGCTAGCACAAACCGTGTTTGATTTAGAGTTCCAAATACATGTACCCCTATAGGAGAAAACAAAGTGAAACCTCAAAATGAAACCGGTTACTGCCAACGAACGGTTTAACCTAGAAGAACGAAATTTGGCGAGCCAAGTGGGATTGATGTACTGATCATTACCTGAAAGTTTCATCAAGATTGGGTGAAAAAGTGTTTGCTGAGATTTCAGGCAACTCGTAGTTTTTTGGAAGCTTGGCAGGCCCTTTCCATGAAAGTGATTCTCGCCAGTCTCTGCTTAGGGCTACATCAACAGCAAACAAACCATAGAGATAGAACTTGAAACTGCTTTATTGTGTCAAGTTTCAAAGAGCTAGCACAAACCGTGTTTGATTTAGAGTTCCAAATACATGTACCCCTATAGGAGAAAACAGAGTGAAACCTCAAAATGTAACCGGTTACTGCCAACGAACGGTTTAACCTAGAAGAACGAAATTTGGCGAGCCAAGTGGGATTGCTGTACTGATCACTACCTGAAAGTTTCATCAAGATTGGGTGAAAAAGTGTGTGCTGAGATTTCAGGCAACTCGTAGTTTTTTGGAAGCTTGGCAGGCCCTTTCCATGAAAGTGATTCTCGCCAGTCTCTGCTTAGGGCTACATCAACAGCAAACAAACCATAGAGACAGAACTTGAAACTGCTTTATTGTGTTAAGTTTCAAAGAGCTAGCACAAACCGTGTTTGATTTAGACTTCCAAATACATGTGTCCCTATAGGAGAAAACAGAGTGAAACCTCAAAATGAAACCGGTTACTGCCAACGAACGGTTTAACCTAGAACAACGAAATTTGGCAAGCCAAGTGGGATTCGTGTACTGATCATTACCTGAAAGTTTCATCAAGATTGGGTGAAAAAGTGTTTGCTGAGATTTCAGGCAACTCGTAGTTTTTTGGAAGCATGGCAGGCCCTTTCCATGAAAGTGATTCTCGCCAGCGTCTGCTTAGGGCTACATCAACAGCAAACAAACCATAGAGATAGAACTTGAAACTGCTTTATTGTGTCAAGTTTCAAAGAGCTAGCACAAACCGTGTTTGATTTAGAGTTCCAAATACATGTATTCCTTTAGGAGAAAACAGAGTGAAACCTCAAAATGAAACCGGTTACTGCCAACGAACGGTTTAACCTAGAAGAACGAAATTTGGCGAGCCAAGTGGGATTGGTGTACTGATCATTACCTGAAAGTTTCATCAAGATTGGGTGAAAAAGTGTGTGCTGAGATTTCAGGAAACTCGTAGTTTTTTGGAAGCTTGGCAGGCCCTTTCCAAGAAAGTGATTCTCGCCAGTGTCTGCTTAGGGCTACATCAACAGCAAACAAACCATAGAGATAGAACTTGAAACTTCTTTATTGGGTCAAGTTTCAAAGAGCTAGCACAAACCTTGTTTGATTTAGAGTTCCAAATACATGTATCCCTATAGGAGAAAACAGAGTGAAACCTCAAAATGAAACCGGTTACTGCCAACGAACGGTTTAACCTAGAAGAACGAAATTTGGCAAGCCAAGTGGGATTGGTGTACTGATCATTAACTGAAAGTTTCATCAAGATTGGGTGAAAAAGTGTGTGCTGAGATTTCAGGCAACTCGTAGTTTTTTGGAAGCTTGGCAGGCCCTTTCCATGAAAGTGATTCTCGCCAGTCTCTGCTTAGGGCTACATAAACAGCAAACAATCCATAGAGATAGAACTTGAAACTGCTTTATTGTGTCAAGTTTCAAAGAGCTAGTACAAACCGTGTTTGATTTAGAGTTCCAAATACATGTATCCCTATAGGAGAAAACAGAGTGAAATCTCAAAATGAAACCGGTTACTGCCAACGAACGGTTTAACCTAGAAGAACGAAATTTGGCGAGCCAAGTGGGATTGGTGTACTGATCATTACCTGAAAGTTTCATCAAGATTGGGTGAAAAAGTGTGTGCTGAGATTTCAGGCAACTCGTAGTTTTTTGGAAGCTTGGCAGGAACTTTCCATGAAAGTGATTCTCGCCAGTCTCTGCTTAGGGCTACATCAACAGCAAACAAACCATAGAGATAGAACTTGAAACTGCTTTATTGTGTCAAGTTTCAAAGAGCTAGCACAAACCGTGTTTGATTTAGAGTTCCAAATACATGTATCCCTATAGGAGAAAACAGAGTGAAACCTCAAAATGAAACCGGTTACTGCCAACGAACGGTTTAACCTAGAACAACGAAATTTGGCGAGCCAAGTGGGATTCGTGTACTGATCATTACCTGAAAGTTTCATCAAGATTGGGTGAAAAAGTGTTTGCTGAGATTTCAGGCAACTCGTAGTTTTTTGGAAGCTTGGCAGGCCCTTTCCATGAAAGTGATTCTCGCCAGTCTCTGCTTAAGGCTACATCAACAGCAAACAAACCATAGAGATAGAACTTTAAACTGCTTTATTGTGTCAAGTTTCAAAGAGCTAGCACAAACCGTGTTTGATTCAGAGTTCCAAATACATGTATCCCTATAGGAGAAAACAGAGTGAAACCTCAAAATGAAACCGGTTACTGCCAACGAACGGTTTAACATAGAAGAACGAAATTTGGCGAGCCAAGTGGGATTGGTGTCCTGATCATTACCTGAAAGTTTCATCAAGATTGGGTGAAAAAGTGTTTGCTGAGATTTCAGGCAACTCGTAGTTTTTTGGAAGCTTGGCAGGCCCTTTCCATGAAAGTGATTCTCGCCAGTCTCTGCTTAGGGCTACATCAACAGCAAACAAACCATAGAGATAGAACTTGAAACTGCTTTATTGTGTCAAGTTTCAAAGAGCTAGCACAAACCGTGTTTGATTTAGAGTTCCAAATACATGTATCCCTATAGGAGAAAACAGAGTGAAACCTCAAAATGAAACCGGTTACTGCCAACGAACGGTTTAACCTAGAAGAACGAAATTTGGCGAGCCAAGTGGGATTGATGTACTGATCATTACCTGAAAGTTTCATCAAGATTGGGTGAAAAAGTGTGTGCTGAGATTTCAGGCAACTCGTAGTTTTTTGGAAGCTTGGCAGGCCCTTTCCATGAAAGTGATTCTCGCCAGTCTCTGCTTAGGGCTACATCAACAGCAAACAAACCATAGAGATAGAACATGAAACTGCTTTATTGTGTCAAGTTTCAAAGAGCTAGCACAAACCGTGTTTGATTTAGAGTTCCAAATACATGTATCCCTATAGGAGAAAACAGAGTGAAACCTCAAAATGAAACCGGTTACTGCCAAGGAACGGTTTAACCTAGAAGAATGAAATTTGGCGAGCCAAGTGAAATTGGTGTACTGATCATGACCTGAAAGTTTCATCAAGATTGGGTGAAAAAGTGTGTGCTGAGATTTCAGGCAACTCGTAGTTTTTTGGAAGCTTGGCAGGCCCTTTCCATGAAAGTGATTCTCGCCAGTCTCTGCTTAGGGCTACATCAACAGCAAACAAACCATAGAGATAGAACTTGAAACTGCTTTATTGTGTCAAGTTTCAAAGAGCTAGCACAAACCGTGTTTGATTTAGACTTCCAAATACATGTGTCCCTATAGGAGAAAACAGAGTGAAACCTCAAAATGAAACCGGTTACTGCCAACGAACGGTTTAACCTAGAACAACGAAATTTGGCAAGCCAAGTGGGATTCGTGTACTGATCATTACCTGAAAGTTTCATGAAGATTGGGTGAAAAAGTGTTTGCTGAGATTTCAGGCAACTCGTAGTTTTTTGGAAGCTTGGCAGGCCCTTTCCATGAAAGTGATTCTCGCCAGTCTCTGCTTAGGGCTACATCAACAGCAAACAAACCATAGAGATAGAACTTTAAACTGCTTTATTGTGTCAAGTTTCAAAGAGCTAGCACAAACCGTGTTTGATTTAGAGTTCCAAATACATGTATCCCTATAGGAGAAAACAGAGTGAAACCTCAAAATGAAACCAGTTGCTGCCAACGAACGGTTTAACCTAGAAGAACGAAATTTGGCGAGCCAAGTGGGATTGGTGTACTGATCATTACCTGAAAGTTTCATCAAGATTGGGTGAAAAAGTGTGTGCTGAGATTTCAGGAAACTCGTAGTTTTTTGGAAGCTTGGCAGGCCCTTTCCAAGAAAGTGATTCTCGCCAGTGTCTGCTTAGGGCTACATCAACAGCAAACAAACCATAGAGATAGAACTTGAAACTTCTTTATTGGGTCAAGATTCAAAGAGCTAGCACAAACCTTGTTTGATTTAGAGTTCCAAATACATGTATCCCTATAGGAGAAAACAGAGTGAAACCTCAAAATGAAACCGGTTACTGCCAACGAACGGTTTAACCTAGAAGAACGAAATTTGGCAAGCCAAGTGAGATTGGTGTACTGATCATTAACTGAAAGTTTCATCAAGATTGGGTGAAAAAGTGTGTGCTGAGATTTCAGGCAACTCGTAGTTTTTTGGAAGCTTGGCAGGCCCTTTCCATGAAAGTGATTCTCGCCAGTCTCTGCTTAGGGCTACATCAACAGCAAACAATCCATAGAGATAGAACTTGAAACTGCTTTATTGTGTCAAGTTTCAAAGAGCTAGTGCAAACCGTGTTTGATTTAGACTTCCAAATACATGTATCCCTATAGGAGAAAACAGAGTGAAATCTCAAAATGAAACCGGTTACTGCCAACGAACGGTTTAACCTAGAAGAACGAAATTTGGCGAGCCAAGTGGGATTGGTGTACTGATCATTACCTGAAAGTTTCATCAAGATTGGGTGAAAAAGTGTGTGCTGAGATTTCAGGCAACTCGTAGTTTTTTGGAAGCTTGGCAGGAACTTTCCATGAAAGTGATTCTCGCCAGTCTCTGCTTAGGGCTACATCAACAGCAAACAAACCATAGAGATAGAACTTGAAACTGCTTTATTGTGTCAAGTTTCAAAGAGCTAGCACAAACCGTGTTTGATTTAGAGTTCCAAATACATGTATCCCTATAGGAGAAAACAGAGTGAAACCTCAAAATGAAACCGGTTACTGCCAACGAACGGTTTAACCTAGAACAACGAAATTTGGCGAGCCAAGTGGGATTCGTGTACTGATCATTACCTGAAAGTTTCATCAAGATTGGGTGAAAAAGTGTTTGCTGAGATTTCAGGCAACTCGTAGTTTTTTGGAAGCTTGGCAGGCCCTTTCCATGAAAGTGATTCTCGCCAGCGTCTGCTTAGGGCTACATCAACAGGAAACAAACCATAGAGATAGAACTTGAAACTGCTTTATTGTGTCAAGTTTCAAAGAGCTAGCACAAACCGTGTTTGATTTAGAGTTCCAAATACATGTATCCCTATAGGAGAAAACAGAGTGAAACCTCAAAATGAAACCGGTTACTGCCAACGAACGGTTTAACCTAGAAGAACGAAATTTGGCAAGCCAAGTGGGATTGGTGTACTGATCATTACCTGAAAGTTTCATCAAGATTGGGTGAAAAAGTGTTTGCTGAGATTTCAGGCAACTCGTAGTTTTTTGGAAGCTTGGCAGGCCCTTTCCATGAAAGTGATTCTCGCCAGTCTCTGCTTAGGGCTACATCAACAGCAAACAAACCATAGAGATAGAACTTGAAACTGCTTTATTGTGTCAAGTTTCAAAGAGCTAGCACAAACCGTGTTTGATTTAGAGTTCCAAATACATGTACCCCTATAGGAGAAAACAGAGTGAAACCTCAAAATGTAACCGGTTACTGCCAACGAACGGTTTAACCTAGAAGAACGAAATTTGGCGAGCCAAGTGGGATTGCTGTACTGATCACTACCTGAAAGTTTCATCAAGATTGGGTGAAAAAGTGTGTGCTGAGATTTCAGGCAACTCGTAGTTTTTTGGAAGCTTGGCAGGCCCTTTCCATGAAAGTGATTCTCGCCAGTCTCTGCTTAGGGCTACATCAACAGCAAACAAACCATAGAGACAGAACTTGAAACTGCTTTATTGTGTTAAGTTTCAAAGAGCTAGCACAAACCGTGTTTGATTTAGACTTCCAAATACATGTGTCCCTATAGGAGAAAACAGAGTGAAACCTCAAAATGAAACCGGTTACTGCCAACGAACGGTTTAACCTAGAACAACGAAATTTGGCAAGCCAAGTGGGATTCGTGTACTGATCATTACCTGAAAGTTTCATCAAGATTGGGTGAAAAAGTGTTTGCTGAGATTTCAGGCAACTCGTAGTTTTTTGGAAGCATGGCAGGCCCTTTCCATGAAAGTGATTCTCGCCAGCGTCTGCTTAGGGCTACATCAACAGCAAACAAACCATAGAGATAGAACTTGAAACTGCTTTATTGTGTCAAGTTTCAAAGAGCTAGCACAAACCGTGTTTGATTTAGAGTTCCAAATACATGTATTCCTTTAGGAGAAAACAGAGTGAAACCTCAAAATGAAACCGGTTACTGCCAACGAACGGTTTAACCTAGAAGAACGAAATTTGGCGAGCCAAGTGGGATTGGTGTACTGATCATTACCTGAAAGTTTCATCAAGATTGGGTGAAAAAGTGTGTGCTGAGATTTCAGGAAACTCGTAGTTTTTTGGAAGCTTGGCAGGCCCTTTCCAAGAAAGTGATTCTCGCCAGTGTCTGCTTAGGGCTACATCAACAGCAAACAAACCATAGAGATAGAACTTGAAACTTCTTTATTGGGTCAAGTTTCAAAGAGCTAGCACAAACCTTGTTTGATTTAGAGTTCCAAATACATGTATCCCTATAGGAGAAAACAGAGTGAAACCTCAAAATGAAACCGGTTACTGCCAACGAACGGTTTAACCTAGAAGAACGAAATTTGGCAAGCCAAGTGGGATTGGTGTACTGATCATTAACTGAAAGTTTCATCAAGATTGGGTGAAAAAGTGTGTGCTGAGATTTCAGGCAACTCGTAGTTTTTTGGAAGCTTGGCAGGCCCTTTCCATGAAAGTGATTCTCGCCAGTCTCTGCTTAGGGCTACATCAACAGCAAACAATCCATAGAGATAGAACTTGAAACTGCTTTATTGTGTCAAGTTTCAAAGAGCTAGTACAAACCGTGTTTGATTTAGAGTTCCAAATACATGTATCCCTATAGGAGAAAACAGAGTGAAATCTCAAAATGAAACCGGTTACTGCCAACGAACGGTTTAACCTAGAAGAACGAAATTTGGCGAGCCAAGTGGGATTGGTGTACTGATCATTACCTGAAAGTTTCATCAAGATTGGGTGAAAAAGTGTGTGCTGAGATTTCAGGCAACTCGTAGTTTTTTGGAAGCTTGGCAGGAACTTTCCATGAAAGTGATTCTCGCCAGTCTCTGCTTAGGGCTACATCAACAGCAAACAAACCATAGAGATAGAACTTGAAACTGCTTTATTGTGTCAAGTTTCAAAGAGCTAGCACAAACCGTGTTTGATTTAGAGTTCCAAATACATGTATCCCTATAGGAGAAAACAGAGTGAAACCTCAAAATGAAACCGGTTACTGCCAACGAACGGTTTAACCTAGAACAACGAAATTTGGCGAGCCAAGTGGGATTCGTGTACTGATCATTACCTGAAAGTTTCATCAAGATTGGGTGAAAAGTGTTTTGCTGAGATTTCAGGCAACTCGTAGTTTTTTGGAAGCTTGGCAGGCCCTTTCCATGAAAGTGATTCTCGCCAGTCTCTGCTTAAGGCTACATCAACAGCAAACAAACCATAGAGATAGAACTTTAAACTGCTTTATTGTGTCAAGTTTCAAAGAGCTAGCACAAACCGTGTTTGATTCAGAGTTCCAAATACATGTATCCCTATAGGAGAAAACAGAGTGAAACCTCAAAATGAAACCGGTTACTGCCAACGAACGGTTTAACATAGAAGAACGAAATTTGGCGAGCCAAGTGGGATTGGTGTCCTGATCATTACCTGAAAGTTTCATCAAGATTGGGTGAAAAAGTGTGTGCTGAGATTTCAGGCAACTCGTAGTTTTTTGGAAGCTTGGCAGGCCCTTTCCATGAAAGTGATTCTCGCCAGTCTCTGCTTAGGGCTACATCAACAGCAAACAAACCATAGAGATAGAACTTGAAACTGCTTTATTGTGTCAAGTTTCAAAGAGCTAGCACAAACCGTGTTTGATTTAGAGTTCCAAATACATGTATCCCTATAGGAGAAAACAGAGTGAAACCTCAAAATGAAACCGGTTACTGCCAACGAACGGTTTAACCTAGAAGAACGAAATTTGGCGAGCCAAGTGGGATTGATGTACTGATCATTACCTGAAAGTTTCATCAAGATTGGGTGAAAAAGTGTGTGCTGAGATTTCAGGCAACTCGTAGTTTTTTGGAAGCTTGGCAGGCCCTTTCCATGAAAGTGATTCTCGCCAGTCTCTGCTTAGGGCTACATCAACAGCAAACAAACCATAGAGATAGAACATGAAACTGCTTTATTGTGTCAAGTTTCAAAGAGCTAGCACAAACCGTGTTTGATTTAGAGTTCCAAATACATGTATCCCTATAGGAGAAAACAGAGTGAAACCTCAAAATGAAACCGGTTACTGCCAAGGAACGGTTTAACCTAGAAGAACGAAATTTGGCGAGCCAAGTGAAATTGGTGTACTGATCATGACCTGAAAGTTTCATCAAGATTGGGTGAAAAAGTGTGTGCTGAGATTTCAGGCAACTCGTAGTTTTTTGGAAGCTTGGCAGGCCCTTTCCATGAAAGTGATTCCCGCCAGTCTCTGCTTAGGGCTACATCAACAGCAAACAAACCATAGAGATAGAACTTGAAACTGCTTTATTGTGTCAAGTTTCAAAGAGCTAGCACAAACCGTGTTTGATTTAGACTTCCAAATACATGTGTCCCTATAGGAGAAAACAGAGTGAAACCTCAAAATGAAACCGGTTACTGCCAACGAACGGTTTAACCTAGAACAACGAAATTTGGCAAGCCAAGTGGGATTCGTGTACTGATCATTACCTGAAAGTTTCATGAAGATTGGGTGAAAAAGTGTTTGCTGAGATTTCAGGCAACTCGTAGTTTTTTGGAAGCTTGGCAGGCCCTTTCCATGAAAGTGATTCTCGCCAGTCTCTGCTTAGGGCTACATCAACAGCAAACAAACCATAGAGATAGAACTTGAAACTGCTTTATTGTGTCAAGTTTCAAAGAGCTAGCACAAACCGTGTTTGATTTAGAGTTCCAAATACATGTATCCCTATAGGAGAAAACAGAGTGAAACCTCAAAATGAAACCGGTTACTGCCAACGAACGGTTTAACCTAGAACAACGAAATTTGGCGAGCCAAGTGGGATTCGTGTACTGATCATTACCTGAAAGTTTCATCAAGATTGGGTGAAAAAGTGTTTGCTGAGATTTCAGGCAACTCGTAGTTTTTTGGAAGCTTGGCAGGCCCTTTCCATGAAAGTGATTCTCGCCAGTCTCTGCTTAAGGCTACATCAACAGCAAACAAACCATAGAGATAGAACTTTAAACTGCTTTATTGTGTCAAGTTTCAAAGAGCTAGCACAAACCGTGTTTGATTCAGAGTTCCAAATACATGTATCCCTATAGGAGAAAACAGAGTGAAACCTCAAAATGAAACCGGTTACTGCCAACGAACGGTTTAACATAGAAGAACGAAATTTGGCGAGCCAAGTGGGATTGGTGTCCTGATCATTACCTGAAAGTTTCATCAAGATTGGGTGAAAAAGTGTGTGCTGAGATTTCAGGCAACTCGTAGTTTTTTGGAAGCTTGGCAGGCCCTTTCCATGAAAGTGATTCTCGCCAGTCTCTGCTTAGGGCTACATCAACAGCAAACAAACCATAGAGATAGAACTTGAAACTGCTTTATTGTGTCAAGTTTCAAAGAGCTAGCACAAACCGTGTTTGATTTAGAGTTCCAAATACATGTATCCCTATAGGAGAAAACAGAGTGAAACCTCAAAATGAAACCGGTTACTGCCAACGAACGGTTTAACCTAGAAGAACGAAATTTGGCGAGCCAAGTGGGATTGATGTACTGATCATTACCTGAAAGTTTCATCAAGATTGGGTGAAAAAGTGTGTGCTGAGATTTCAGGCAACTCGTAGTTTTTTGGAAGCTTGGCAGGCCCTTTCCATGAAAGTGATTCTCGCCAGTCTCTGCTTAGGGCTACATCAACAGCAAACAAACCATAGAGATAGAACATGAAACTGCTTTATTGTGTCAAGTTTCAAAGAGCTAGCACAAACCGTGTTTGATTTAGAGTTCCAAATACATGTATCCCTATAGGAGAAAACAGAGTGAAACCTCAAAATGAAACCGGTTACTGCCAAGGAACGGTTTAACCTAGAAGAACGAAATTTGGCGAGCCAAGTGAAATTGGTGTACTGATCATGACCTGAAAGTTTTCATCAAGATTGGGTGAAAAAGTGTGTGCTGAGATTTCAGGCAACTCGTAGTTTTTTGGAAGCTTGGCAGGCCCTTTCCATGAAAGTGATTCCCGCCAGTCTCTGCTTAGGGCTACATCAACAGCAAACAAACCATAGAGATAGAACTTGAAACTGCTTTATTGTGTCAAGTTTCAAAGAGCTAGCACAAACCGTGTTTGATTTAGACTTCCAAATACATGTGTCCCTATAGGAGAAAACAGAGTGAAACCTCAAAATGAAACCGGTTACTGCCAACGAACGGTTTAACCTAGAACAACGAAATTTGGCAAGCCAAGTGGGATTCGTGTACTGATCATTACCTGAAAGTTTCATGAAGATTGGGTGAAAAAGTGTTTGCTGAGATTTCAGGCAACTCGTAGTTTTTTGGAAGCTTGGCAGGCCCTTTCCATGAAAGTGATTCTCGCCAGTCTCTGCTTAGGGCTACATCAACAGCAAACAAACCATAGAGATAGAACTTTAAACTGCTTTATTGTGTCAAGTTTCAAAGAGCTAGCACAAACCGTGTTTGATTTAGAGTTCCAAATACATGTATCCCTATAGGAGAAAACAGAGTGAAACCTCAAAATGAAACCAGTTGCTGCCAACGAACGGTTTAACCTAGAAGAACGAAATTTGGCGAGCCAAGTGGGATTGGTGTACTGATCATTACCTGAAAGTTTCATCAAGATTGGGTGAAAAAGTGTGTGCTGAGATTTCAGGAAACTCGTAGTTTTTTGGAAGCTTGGCAGGCCCTTTCCAAGAAAGTGATTCTCGCCAGTGTCTGCATAGGGCTACATCAACAGCAAACAAACCATAGAGATAGAACTTGAAACTTCTTTATTGGGTCAAGATTCAAAGAGCTAGCACAAACCTTGTTTGATTTAGAGTTCCAAATACATGTATCCCTATAGGAGAAAACAGAGTGAAACCTCAAAATGAAACCGGTTACTGCCAACGAACGGTTTAATCTAGAAGAACGAAATTTGGCAAGCCAAGTGAGATTGGTGTACTGATCATTAACTGAAAGTTTCATCAAGATTGGGTGAAAAAGTGTGTGCTGAGATTTCAGGCAACTCGTAGTTTTTTGGAAGCTTGGCAGGCCCTTTCCATGAAAGTGATTCTCGCCAGTCTCTGCTTAGGGCTACATCAACAGCAAACAATCCATAGAGATAGAACTTGAAACTGCTTTATTGTGTCAAGTTTCAAAGAGCTAGTGCAAACCGTGTTTGATTTAGAGTTCCAAATACATGTATCCCTATAGGAGAAAACAGAGTGAAATCTCAAAATGAAACCGGTTACTGCCAACGAACGGTTTAACCTAGAAGAACGAAATTTGGCGAGCCAAGTGGGATTGGTGTACTGATCATTACCTGAAAGTTTCATCAAGATTGGGTGAAAAAGTGTGTGCTGAGATTTCAGGCAACTCGTAGTTTTTTGGAAGCTTGGCAGGAACTTTCCATGAAAGTGATTCTCGCCAGTCCTCTGCTTAGGGCTACATCAACAGCAAACAAACCATAGAGATAGAACTTGAAACTGCTTTATTGTGTCAAGTTTCAAAGAGCTAGCACAAACCGTGTTTGATTTAGAGTTCCAAATACATGTATCCCTATAGGAGAAAACAGAGTGAAACCTCAAAATGAAACCGGTTACTGCCAACGAACGGTTTAACCTAGAACAACGAAATTTGGCGAGCCAAGTGGGATTCGTGTACTGATCATTACCTGAAAGTTTCATCAAGATTGGGTGAAAAAGTGTTTGCTGAGATTTCAGGCAACTCGTAGTTTTTTGGAAGCTTGGCAGGCCCTTTCCATGAAAGTGATTCTCGCCAGCGTCTGCTTAGGGCTACATCAACAGCAAACAAACCATAGAGATAGAACTTGAAACTGCTTTATTGTGTCAAGTTTCAAAGAGCTAGCACAAACCGTGTTTGATTTAGAGTTCCAAATACATGTATCCCTATAGGAGAAAACAGAGTGAAACCTCAAAATGAAACCGGTTACTGCCAACGAACGGTTTAACCTAGAAGAACGAAATTTGGCAAGCCAAGTGGGATTGGTGTACTGATCATTACCTGAAAGTTTCATCAAGATTGGGTGAAAAAGTGTTTGCTGAGATTTCAGGCAACTCGTAGTTTTTTGGAAGCTTGGCAGGCCCTTTCCATGAAAGTGATTCTCGCCAGTCTCTGCTTAGGGCTACATCAACAGCAAACAAACCATAGAGATAGAACTTGAAACTGCTTTATTGTGTCAAGTTTCAAAGAGCTAGCACAAACCGTGTTTGATTTAGAGTTCCAAATACATGTATCCCTATAGGAGAAAACAGAGTGAAACCTCAAAATGTAACCGGTTACTGCCAACGAACGGTTTTAACCTAGAAGAACGAAATTTGGCGAGCCAAGTGGGATTGCTGTACTGATCACTACCTGAAAGTTTCATCAAGATTGGGTGAAAAAGTGTGTGCTGAGATTTCAGGCAACTCGTAGTTTTTTGGAAGCTTGGCAGGGCCCTTTCCATGAAAGTGATTCGCCAGTCTCTGCTTAGGGCTACATCAACAGCAAACAAACCATAGAGACAGAACTTGAAACTGCTTTATTGTGTCAAGTTTCAAAGAGCTAGCACAAACCGTGTTTGATTTAGACTTCCAAATACATGTGTCCCTATAGGAGAAAACAGAGTGAAACCTCAAAATGAAACCGGTTACTGCCAACGAACGGTTTAACCTAGAACACCGAAATTTGGCAAGCCAAGTGGGATTCGTGTACTGATCATTACCTGAAAGTTTCATCAAGATTGGGTGAAAAAGTGTTTGCTGAGATTTCAGGCAACTCGTAGTTTTTTGGAAGCATGGCAGGCCCTTTCCATGAAAGTGATTCTCGCCAGTCTCTGCTTAGGGCTACATCAACAGCAAACAAACCATAGAGATAGAACTTGAAACTGCTTTATTGTGTCAAGTTTCAAAGAGCTAGCACAAACCGTGTTTGATTTAGAGTTCCAAATACATGTATCCCTATAGGAGAAAACAGAGTGAAACCTCAAAATGAAACCGGTTACTGCAAACGAACGGTTTAACCTAGAAGAACGAAATTTGGCAAGCCAAGTGGGATTGGTGTACTGATCATTACCTGAAAGTTTCATCAAGATTGGGTGAAAAAGTGTTTGCTGAGATTTCAGGCAACACGTAGTTTTTTGGAAGCTTGGCAGGCCCTTTCCATGAAAGTGATTCTCGCCAGTCTCTGCTTAGGGCTACATCAACAGCAAACAAACCATAGAGATAGAACTTGAAACTGCTTTATTGTGTCAAGTTTCAAAGAGCTAGCACAAACCGTGTTTGATTTAGAGTTCCAAATACATGTATCCCTATAGGAGAAAAACACAGTGAAACCTCAAAATGAAACCGGTTACTGCCAACGAACGGTTTAACCTAGAAGAACGAAATTTGGCGAGCCAAGTGGGATTGATGTACTGATCATTACCTGAACGTTTCATCAAGATTGGGTGAAAAAGTGTGTGCTGAGATTTCAGGCAACTCGTAGTTTTTTGGAAGCTTGGCAGGCCCTTTCCATGAAAGTGATTCTCGCCAGTCTCTGCTTAGGGCTACATCAACAGCAAACAAACCATAGAGATAGAACTTGAAACTGCTTTATTGTGTCAAGTTTCAAAGAGCTAGCACAAACCGTGTTTGATTTAGAGTTCCAAATACATGTATCCCTATAGGAGAAAACAGAGTGAAACCTCAAAATGAAACCGGATACTGCCAACGAACGGTTTACCTAGAAGAACGATATTTGGCGAGCCAAGTGGGATTGGTGTATTATCATTACCTGAAAGTTTCATCAAGATTGGGTGAAAAAGTGTGTGCTGAGATTTCAGGCAACTCGTAGTTTTTTGGAAGCTTGGCAGGCCCTTTCCATGAAAGTGATTCTCGCCAGTCTCTGCTTAGGGCTACATCAACAGCAAAACAATCCATAGAGATAGAACTTGAAACTGCTTTATTGTGTCAAGTTTCAAAGAGCTAGTACAAACCGTGTTTGATTTAGAGTTCCAAATACATGTATCCCTATAGGAGAAAACAGAGTGAAATCTCAAAATGAAACCGGTTACTGCCAACGAACGGTTTAACCTAGAAGAACGAAATTTGGTGAGCCAATGGGATTGGTGTACTGATCATTACCTGAAAGTTTCATCAAGATTGGGTGAAAAAGTGTGTGCTGAGATTTCAGGCAACTCGTAGTTTTTTGGAAGCTTGGCAGGAACTTTCCATGAAAGTGATTCTCGCCAGTCTCTGCTTAGGGCTACATCAACAGCAAACAAACCATAGAGATAGAACTTGAAACTGCTTTATTGTGTCAAGTTTCAAAGAGCTAGCACAAACCGTGTTTGATTTAGAGTTCCAAATACATGTATCCCTATAGGAGAAAACAGAGTGAAACCTCAAAATGAAACCAGTTGCTGCCAACGAACGGTTTAACCTAGAAGAACGAAATTTGGCGAGCCAAGTGGGATTGGTGTACTGATCATGACCTGAAAGTTTCATCAAGATTGGGTGAAAAAGTGTGTGCTGAGATTTCAGGCAACTCGTAGTTTTTTGGAAGCTTGGCAGGCCCTTTCCATGAAAGTGATTCTCGCCAGTCTCTGCTTAGGGATACATCAACAGCAAACAGACCATAGAGATAGAACTTGAAACTGCTTTATTGTGTCAAGTTTCAAAGAGCTAGCACAAACCGTGTTTGATTCAGACTTTCAAATACATGTATCCCTATAGGAGAAAACAGAGTGAAACCTCAAAATGAAACCGGTTACTGCCAACGAACGGTTTAACCTAGAAGAACGAAATTTGGCGAGCCAAGTGGGATTGCTGTACTGATCATTACCTGAAAGTTTCATCAAGATTTGGTGAAAAAGTGTGTGCTGAGATTTCAGGAAACTCGTAGTTTTTTGGAAGCTTGGCAGGCCCTTTCCATGAAAGTGATTCTCGCCAGTCTCTGCTTAGGGCTACATCAACAGCAAACAAACCATAGAGATAGAACCTGAAACTGCTTTATTGTGTCAAGTTTCAAAGAGCTAGCACAAACCGTGTTTGATTTAGAGTTCCAAATACATGTATTCCTATAGGAGAAAACAGAGTGAAACCTCAAAATGAAACCGGCTACTGCCAACGAACGGTTTAACCTAGAAGAACGAAATATGGCAAGCCAAGTGGGATTGGTGTATTGATCATTACCTGAAAGTTTCATCAAGATAGGGTGAAAAAGTGTTTGCTGAGATTTCAGGCAACTCGTAGTTTTTTGGAAGCTTGGCAGGCCCTTTCCATGAAAGTGATTCTCGCCAGTCTCAGCTTAGGGCTACATCAACAGCAAACAAACCATAGAGATAGAACTTGAAACTGCTTTATTGTGTCAAGTTTCAAAGAGCTAGCACAAACCGTGTTTGATTTAGAGTTCCAAATACATGTATCCCTATAGGAGAAAACAGAGTGAAACCTCAAAATGAAACCAGTTGCTGCCAACGAACGGTTTAACCTAGAAGAACGAAATTTGGCGAGCCAAGTGGGATTGGTGTACTGATCATTACCTGAAAGTTTCATCAAGATTGGGTTAAAAAGTGTGTGCTGAGATTTCAGGAAACTCGTAGTTTTTTTGGAAGCTTGGCAGGCCCTTTCCATGAAAGTGATTCTCGCCAATGTCTGCTTAGGGCTACATCAACAGCAAACAAACCATAATGATAGAACTTGAAACTTCTTTATTGTGTCAAGTTTCAAAGAGCTAGCACAAACCTTGTTTGATTTAGAGTTCCAAATACATGTATCCCTATAGGAGAAAACAGAGTGAAACCTCAAAATGAAACCGGTTACTGCCAACGAACGGTTTAACCTAGAAGAACGAAATTTGGCAAGCCAAGTGGGATTGGTGTACTGATCATTAACTGAAAGTTTCATCAAGATTGGGTGAAAAAGTGTGTGCTGAGATTTCAGGCAACTCGTAGTTTTTTGGAAGATTGGCAGGCCCTTTCCATGAAAGTGATTCTCGCCAGTCTCTGCTTAGGGCTACATCAACAGCAAACAATCCATAGAGATAGAACTTGAAACTGCTTTATTGTGTCAAGTTTCAAAGAGCTAGTACAAACCGTGTTTGATTTAGAGTTCCAAATACATGTCTCCCTATAGGAGAAAACAGAGTGAAACCTCAAAATGAAAACCGGTTACTGCCAACGAACGGTTTAACCTAGAAGAACGAAATTTGGCGAGCCAAGTGGGATTGGTGTACTGATCATTACCTGAAAGTTCATCAAGATTGGGTGAAAAAGTGTGTGCTGAGATTTCAGGCAACTCGTAGTTTTTTGGAAGCTTGGTAGGCCCGTTCCATGAAAGTGATTCTCGCCAGTCTCTGCTTAGGGCTACATCAACAGAAAACAAACCATAGAGATTGAACTTGAAACTGCTTTATTGTGTCAAGTTTCAAAGAGCTAGCACAAACCGTGTTTGATTTAGACTTCCAAATACATGTATCCCTATAGGAGAAAACAGAGTGAAACCTCAAAATGAAACCGGTTACTGCCAACGAACGGTTTAACCTAGAACAACGAAATTTGGCGAGCCAAGTGGGATTCGTGTACTGATCATTACCTGAAAGTTTCATCAAGATTGGGTGAAAAAGTGTTTGCTGAGATTTCAGGCAACTCGTAGTTTTTTGGAAGCTTGGCAGGCCCTTTCCATGAAAGTGACTCTCGCCAGTGTCTGCTTAGGGCTACATCAACAGCAAACAAACCATAGAGATAGAACTTGAAACTGCTTTATTGTGTCAAGTTTCAAAGAGCTAGCACAAACCGTGTTTGATTTAGAGTTCCAAATACATGTATTCCTATAGGAGAAAACAGAGTGAAACCTCAAAATGAAACCGGTTACTGCCAACGAACGGTTTAACCTAGAAGAACGAAATTTGGCAAGCCAAGTGGGATTGGTGTACTGATCATTACCTGAAAGTTTCATCAAGATTGGGTGAAAAAGTGTTTGCTGAGATTTCAGGCAACTCGTAGTTTTTTGGAAGCTTGGCAGGCCCTTTCCATGAAAGTGATTCTCGCCAGTCTCTGCTTAGGGCTACATCAACAGCAAACAAACCATAGAGAAAGAACTTGAAACTGCTTTATTGTGTCAAGTTTCAAAGAGCTAGCACAAACCGTGTTTGATTTAGAGTTCCAAATACATGTATTCCTATAGGAGAAAACAGAGTGAAACCTCAAAATGAAACCGGTTACTGCCTACGAACGGTTTAACCTAGAAGAACGAAATTTGGCAAGCCAAGTGGGATTGGTGTATTGATCATTACCTGAAAGTTTCATCAAGATTGGGTGAAAAAGTGTTTGCTGAGATTTCAGGCAACTCGTAGTTTTTTGGAAGCTTGGCAGGCCCTTTCCATGAAAGTGATTCTCGCCAGTCTC
>NW_027522281.1:0-21200 GCF_052094955.1 Ictidomys tridecemlineatus | reverse complement strand
AAATTTGGCGAGCCAAGTGGGATTGGTGTACTGATCATTACCTGAAAGTTTCATCAAGATTGGTTGAAAAAGTGTGTGCTGAGATTTCAGGCAACTCGTAGTTTTTTGGAAGCTTGGCAGGCCCTTTCCATGAAAGTGATTCTCGCCAGTCTCTGCTTAGGGCTACATCAACAGCAAACAAACCATAGAGATAGAACTTGAAACTGCTTTATGGTGTCAAGTTTAAAAGAGCTAGCACAAACCGTGTTTGATTTAGAGTTCCAAATACATGTATCCCTATAGGAGAAAACAGAGTGAAACCTCAAAATGAAACAGGTTACTGCCAACGAACGGTTTCACCTAGAAGAACGAAATTTGGCGAGCCAAGTGGGATTGGTGTACTGATCATTACCTGAAAGTTTCATCAAGATTGGGTGAAAAAGTGTGTGCTGAGATTTCGGGAAACTCGTAGTTTTTTGGAAGCTTGGCAGGCCCTTTCCATGAAAGTGATTCTCGCCAGTCTCTGCTTAGGGCTACATCAACAGCAAACAAACCATAGAGATAGAACTTGAAACTGCTTTATGGTGTCAAGTTTCAAAGAGCTAGCACAAACCGTGTTTGATTTAGAGTTCCAAATACATGTATCCCTATAGGAGAAAACAGAGTGAAACCTCAAAATGAAACCGGTTACTGCCAACGAATGGTTTCACCTAGAAGAACGAAATTTGGCGAGCCAAGTGGGATTGGTGTACTGATCATTACCTGAAAGTTTCATCAAGAGTGGGTGAAAAAGTGTGTGCTGAGATTTCAGGCAACTCGTAGTTTTTTGGAAGCTTGGCAGGCCCTTTCCATGAAAGTGATTCTCGCCAGTCTCTGCTTAGAGCTACATCAACAGCAAACAAACCATAGAGATAGAACTTGAAACTGCTTTATGGTGTCAAGTTTCAAAGAGCTAGCACAAACCGTGTTTGATTTAGAGTTCCAAATACATGTATCCCTATAGGAGAAAACAGAGTGAAACCTCAAAATGAAACCGGTTACTGCCAACGAACGGTTTCACCTAGAAGAACAAAATTTGGCGAGCCAAGTGGGATTGGTGTACTGATCATTACCTGAAAGTTTCATCAAGATTGGGTGAAAAAGTGTGTGCTGAGATTTCAGGCAACTCGTAGTTGTTTGGAAGCTTGGCAGGCCCTTTCCATGAAAGTGAGTCTCGCCAGTCTCTGCTTAGGGCTACATCAACAGCAAACAAACCATAGAGATAGAACTTGAAACTGCTTTATGGTGTCAAGTTTCAAAGAGCTAGCACAAACCGTGTTTGATTTAGAGTTCCAAATACATGTATCCCTATAGGAGAAAACAGAGTGAAACCTCAAAATGAAACCGGTTACTGCCAACGAACGGTTTCACCTAGAAGAATGAAATTTGGCGAGCCAAGTGGGATTGGTGTACTGATCATTACCTGAAAGTTTCATCAAGATTGGGTGAAAAAGTGTGTGCTGAGATTTCAGGCAACTCGTAGTTTTTTGGAAGCTTGGCAGGCCCTTTCCATGAAAGTGATTCTCGCCAGTCTCTGCTTAGGGCTACATCAACAGCAAACAAACCATAGAGATAGAACTTGAAACTGCTTTATAGTGTCAAGTTTCAAAGAGCTAGCACAAACCGTGTTTGATTTAGAGTTCCAAATACATGTATCCCTATAGGAGAGAACAGAGTGAAACCTCAAAATGGAACCGGTTACTGCCAATGAAAGGTTTCACCTAGAAGAACGAAATTTGGCGAGCCAATGGGATTGGTGTACTGATCATTACCTGAAACTTTCATCAAGATTAGGTGAAAAAGTGTGTGCTGCTATTTCAGGCAACTCGTAGTTTTTTGGAAGCTTGGCAGGCCCTTTCCATGAAAGTGATTCTCGCCAGTCTATGCTTAGGGCTACATCAACAGCAAACAAACCATAGAGATAGAACTTGAAACTGCTTTATGGTGTCAAGTTTCAAAGAGCTAGCACCAACCGTGTTTGATTTAGAGTTCCAAATACATGTATCCCTATAGGAGAAAACAGAGTGAAACCTCAAAATGAAACCGGTTACTGCCAACGAACGGTTTCACCTAGAAGAACGAAATTTGGCGAGCCAAGTGGGATTGGTGTACTGATCATTACCTGAAAGTTTCATCAAGAGTGGGTGAAAAAGTGTGTGCTGAGATTTCAGGCAACTCGCAGTTTTTTGGAAGCTTGGCAGGCCCTTTCCATGAAAGTGATTCTCGCCAGTCTCTGCTTAGGGCTACATCAACAGCAAACAAACCATAGAGATAGAACTTGAAACTGCTTTATGGTGTCAAGTTTCAAAGAGCTAGCACAAACCGTGTTTGATTTAGAGTTCCAAATACATGTATCCCTATAGGAGAAAACAGAGTGAAACCTCAAAATGCAACCGGTTACTGCCAACGAACGGTTTCACCTAGAAGAACGAAATTTGGCGAGCCAAGTGGGATTGGTGTACTGATCATTACCTGAAAGTTTCATCAAGATTGGGTGAAAAAGTGTGTGCTGAGATTTCAGGCAACTCGTACTTTTTTGGAAGCTTGGCAGGCCCTTTCCATGAAGTGATTCTCGCCAGTCTCTGCTTAGGGCTACATGAACAGCAAACAAACCATAGAGATAGAACTTGAAACTGCTTTATGGTGTCAAGTTTTCAAAGAGCTAGCACAACCGTGTTTGATTTAGAGTTCCAAATACATGTATCCCTATAGGAGAAAACAGAGTGAAACCTCAAAATGAAACCGGTTACTGCCAACGAACGGTTTCACCTAGAAGAACGAAATTTGGCGAGCCAAGTGGGATTGGTGTACTGATCATTACCTGAAAGTTTCATCAAGATTGGTTGAAAAAGTGTGTGCTGAGATTTCAGGCAACTCGTAGTTTTTTGGAAGCTTGCCAGGCCCTTTCCATGAAAGTGATTCTCGCCAGTCTCTGCTTAGGGCTACATCAACAGCAAACAAACCATAGAGATAGAACTTGAAACTGCTTTATGGTGTCAAGTTTAAAAGAGCTAGCACAAACCGTGTTTGATTTAGAGTTCCAAATACATGTATCCCTATAGGAGAAAACAGAGTGAAACCTCAAAATGAAACCGGTTACTGCCAACGAACGGTTTCACCTAGAAGAACGAAAATTTGGCGAGCCAAGTGGGATTGGTGTACTGATCATTACCTGAAAGTTTCATCAAGATTGGGTGAAAAAGTGTGTGCTGAGATTTCAGGCAACTCGTAGTTTTTTGGAAGCTTGGCAGGCCCTTTCCATGAAAGTGATTCTCGCCAGTCTCTGCTTAGGGCTACATCAACAGCAAACAAACCATAGAGATAGAACTTGAAACTGCTTTATGGTGTCAAGTTTCAAAGAGCTAGCACAAACCGTGTTTGATTTAGAGTTCCACATACATGTATCCCTATAGGAGAAAACAGAGTGAAACCTCAAAATGAAACCGGTTACTGCCAACGAACGGTTTCACCAAGAAGAATGAAATTTGGCGAGCCAAGTGGGATTGGTGTACTGATCATTACCTGAAAGTTTCATCAAGATTGGGTGAAAAAGTGTGTGCTGAGAATTCAGGCAACTCGTAGTTTTTTGGAAGCTTGGCAGGCCCTTTCCATGAAAGTGATTCTCGCCAGTCTCTGCTTAGGGCTACATCAACAGCAAACAAACCATAGAGATAGAACTTGAAACTGCTTTATGGTGTCAAGTTTCAAAGAGCTAGCACAAACCGTGTTTGATTTAGAGTTCCAAATACATGTATCCCTATAGGAGAAAACAGAGTGAAACCTCAAAATGGAACCGGTTACTGCCAATGAAAGGTTTCATCTAGAAGAACGAAATTTGGCGAGCCAAGTGGGATTGGTGTACTGATCATTACCTGAAAGTTTCATCAAGATTAGGTGAAAAAGTGTGTGCTGAGATTTCAGGCATCTCGTAGTTTTTTGGAAGCTTGGCAGGCCCTTTCCATGAAAGTGATTCTCGCCAGTCTATGCTTAGAGCTACATCAACAGCAAACAAACCATAGAGATAGAACTTGAAACTGCTTTATGGTGTCAAGTTTCAAAGAGCTAGCCCAAACCGTGTTTGATTTAGAGTTCCAAATACATGTATCCCTATAGGAGAAAACAGAGTGAAACCTCAAAATGAAACCAGTTACTGCCAACGAACGGTTTCACCTAGAAGAACGAAATTTGGCGAGCCAAGTGGGATTGGTGTACTGATCATTACCTGAAAGTTTCATCAAGATTGGGTGAAAAAGTGTGTGCTGAGATTTCAGGCAACTCGTACTTTTTTGGAAGCTTGGCAGGCCCTTTCCATGAAAGTGATTCTCGCCAGTCTCTGCTTAGGGCTACATCAACAGCAAACAAACCATAGAGATAGAACTTGAAACTGCTTTATGGTGTCAAGTTTCAAAGAGCTAGCACAAACCGTGTTTGATTTAGAGTTCCAAATACATGTATCCCTATAGGAGAAAACAGAGTGAAACCTCAAAATGAAACCGGTTACTGCCAACGAACGGTTTCACCTAGAAGAACGAAATTTGGCGAGCCAAGTGGGATTGGTGTACTGATCATTACCTGAAAGTTTCATCAAGATTGGGTGAAAAAGTGTGTGCTGAGATTTCAGGAAACTCGTAGTTTTTTGGAAGCTTGGCAGGCCCTTTCCATGAAAGTGATTCTCGCCAGTCTCTGCTTAGGGCTACATCATCAGCAAACAAACCATAGAGATAGAACTTGAAACTGCTTTATGGTGTCAAGTTTCAAAGAGCTAGCACAAACCGTGTTTGATTTAGAGTTCCAAATACATGTATCCCTATAGGAGAAAACAGAGTGAAACCTCAAAATGAAACCGGTTACTGCCAACGAACGGTTTCACCTAGAAGAACGAAATTTGGTGAGCCAAGTGGGATTGGTGTACTGATCATTACCTGAAAGTTTCATCAAGAGTGGGTGAAAAAGTGTGTGCTGAGATTTCAGGCAACTCCTAGTTTTTTGGAAGCTTGGCAGGCCCTTTCCATGAAAGTGATTCTCGCCAGTCTCTGCTTAGGGCTACATCAACAGCAAACAAACCATAGAGATAGAACTTGAAACTGCTTTATGGTGTCAAGTTTCAAAGAGCTAGCACAAGCCGTGTTTGATTTAGAGTTCCAAATACATGTATCCCTATAGGAGAAAACAGAGTGAAACCTCAAAATGAAACCGGTTACTGCCAACGAACGGTTTCACCTAGAAGAACGAAATTTGGCGAGCCAAGTGGGATTGGTGTACTGATCATTACCTGAAAGTTTCATCAAAATTGGGTGAAAAAGTGTGTGCTGAGATTTCAGGCAACTCGTACTTTTTTGGAAGGTTGGCAGGCCCTTTCCATGAAAGTGATTCTCGCCAGTCTCTGCTTAGGGCTACATGAACAGCAAACAAACCATAGAGATAGAACTTGAAACTGCTTTATGGTGTCAAGTTTCAAAGAGCTAGCACAAACCGTGTTTGATTTAGAGTTCCAAATACATGTATCCCTATAGGAGAAAACAGAGTGAAACCTCAAAATGCAACCGGTTACTGCCAACGAACGGTTTCACCTAGAAGAACGAAATTTGGCGAGCCAAGTGGGATTGGTGTACTGATCATTACCTGAAAGTTTCATCAAGATTGGGTGAAAAAGTGTGTGCTGAGATTTCAGGCAACTCGTACTTTTTTGGAAGCTTGGCAGGCCCTTTCCATGAAAGTGATTCTCGCCAGTCTCTGCTTAGGGCTACATGAACAGCAAACAAACCATAGAGATAGAACTTGAAACTGCTTTATGGTGTCAAGTTTCAAAGAGCTAGCACAAACCGTGTTTGATTTAGAGTTCCAAATACATGTATCCCTATAGGAGAAAACAGAGTGAAACCTCAAAATGAAACCGGTTACTGCCAACGAACGGTTTCACCTAGAAGAATGAAATTTGGCGAGCCAAGTGGGATTGGTGTACTGATCATTACCTGAAAGTTTCATCAAGATTGGGTGAAAAAGTGTGTGCTTTCAGGCAACTCGTACTTTTTTGGAAGCTTGGCAGGCCCTTTCCATGAAAGTGATTCTCGCCAGTCTCTGCTTAGGGCTACATCAACAGCAAACAAACCATAGAGATAGAACTTGAAACTGCTTTATGGTGTCAAGTTTCAAAGAGCTAGCACAAACCGTGTTTGATTTAGAGTTCCAAATACATGTATCCCTATAGGAGAAAACAGAGTGAAACCTCAAAATGAAACCGGTTACTGCCAACGAACGGTTTCACCTAGAAGAACGAAATTTGGCGAGCCAAGTGGGATTGGTGTACTGATCATTACCTGAAAGTTTCATCAAGATTGGGTGAAAAAGTGTGTGCTGAGATTTCAGGAAACTCGTAGTTTTTTGGAAGCTTGGCAGGCCCTTTCCATGAAAGTGATTCTCGCCAGTCTCTGCTTAGGGCTACATCATCAGCAAACAAACCATAGAGATAGAACTTGAAACTGCTTTATGGTGTCAAGTTTCAAAGAGCTAGCACAAACCGTGTTTGATTTAGAGTTCCAAATACATGTATCCCTATAGGAGAAAACAGAGTGAAACCTCAAAATGAAACCGGTTACTGCCAACGAACGGTTTCACCTAGAAGAACGAAATTTGGCGAGCCAAGTGGGATTGGTGTACTGATCATTACCTGAAAGTTTCATCAAGATTGGGTGAAAAAGTGTGTGCTGAGATTTCAGGCAACTCGTACTTTTTTGGAAGCTTGGCAGGCCCTTTCCATGAAAGTGATTCTCGCCAGTCTCTGCTTAGGGCTACATCAACAGCAAACAAACCATAGAGATAGAACTTGAAACTGCTTTATGGTGTCAAGTTTCAAAGAGCTAGCACAAACCGTGTTTGATTTAGAGTTCCAAATACATGTATCCCTATAGGAGAAAACAGAGTGAAACCTCAAAATGAAACCGGTTACTGCCAACGAACGGTTTCACCTAGAAGAACGAAATTTGGCGAGCCAAGTGGGATTGGTGTACTGATCATTACCTGAAAGTTTCATCAAGATTGGGTGAAAAAGTGTGTGCTGAGATTTCAGGCAACTCGTACTTTTTTGGAAGCTTGGCAGGCCCTTTCCATGAAAGTGATTCTCGCCAGTCTCTGCTTAGGGCTACATCAACAGCAAACAAACCATAGAGATAGAACTTGAAACTGCTTTATGGTGTCAAGTTTCAAAGAGCTAGCACAAACCGTGTTTGATTTAGAGTTCCAAATACATGTATCCCTATAGGAGAAAACAGAGTGAAACCTCAAAATGAAACCGGTTTCTGCCAACGAACGGTTTCACCTAGAAGAACGAAATTTGGCGAGCCAAGTGGGATTGGTGTACTGATCATTACCTGAAAGTTTCATCAAGATTGGGTGAAAAAGTGTGTGCTGAGATTTCAGGAAACTCGTAGTTTTTTGGAAGCTTGGCAGGCCCTTTCCATGAAAGTGATTCTCGCCAGTCTCTGCTTAGGGCTACATCATCAGCAAACAAACCATAGAGATAGAACTTGAAACTGCTTTATGGTGTCAAGTTTCAAAGAGCTAGCACAAACCGTGTTTGATTTAGAGTTCCAAATACATGTATCCCTATAGGAGAAAACAGAGTGAAACCTCAAAATGAAACCGGTTACTGCCAACGAACGGTTTCACCTAGAAGAACGAAATTTGGTGAGCCAAGTGGGATTGGTGTACTGATCATTACCTGAAAGTTTCATCAAGATTGGGTGAAAAAGTGTGTGCTGAGATTTCAGGCAACTCCTAGTTTTTTGGAAGCTTGGCAGGCCCTTTCCATGAAAGTGATTCTCGCCAGTCTCTGCTTAGGGCTACATCAACACCAAACAAACCATAGAGACAGAACTTGAAACTGCTTTATTGTGTCAAGTTTCAAAGAGCTAGCACAAACCGTGTTTGATTTAGAGTTCCAAATACATGTATCCCTATAGGAGAAAACACAGTGAAACCTCAAAATGAAACCGGTTACTGCCAACGAACGGTTTCACCTAGAAGAACGAAATTTGGCGAGCCAAGTGGGATTGGTGTACTGATCATTACCTGAAAGTTTCATCAAGATTGGGTGAAAAAGTGTGTGCTGAGATTTCAGGCAACTCGTAGTTTTTTGGAAGCTTGGCAGGCCCTTTCAATGAAAGTGATTCTCGCCAGTCTCTGCTTAGGGCTACATCAACAGCAAACAAACCATAGAGATAGAACTTGAAACTGCTTTATGGTGTCAAGTTTCAAAGAGCTAGCACAAACCGTGTTTGATTTAGAGTTCCAAATACATGTATCCCTATAGGAGAAAACAGAGTGAAACCTCAAAATGAAACCGGTTACTGCCAACGAACGGTTTAACCTAGAAGAACGACATTTGGTGAGCCAAGTGGGATTGGTGTACTGATCATTACCTGAAAGTTTCATCAATATTGGGTGAAAAAGTGTGTGCTGAGATTTCAGGCAACTCGTAGTTTTTTGGAAGCTTGGCAGGCCCTTTCCATGAAAGTGATTCTCACCAGTCTCTGCTTAGGGCTACATCAACAGCAAACAAATCATAGAGATAGAACTTGAAACTGCGTTATTGTGTCAAGTTTCAAAGAGCTAGCACAAACCGTGTTTGATTTAGAGTTCCAAATACATGTATCCCTATAGGAGAAAACAGAGTGAAACCTCAAAATGAAACCGGTTACTGCCAATGAACGGTTTAACCTAGAAGAACGAAATTTGGCAAGCCAAGTGGGATTGGTGCACTGATCATTACCTGAAAGTTTCATCAAGATTGGGTGAAAAAGTGTGTGCTGAGATTTCAGGCAACTCCTAGTTTTTTGGAAGCTTGGCAGGCCCTTTCCATGAAAGTGATTCTCGCCAGTCTCTGCTTAGGGCTACATCAACAGCAAACAAACCATAGAGATAGAACTTGAAACTGCTTTATGGTGTCAAGTTTCAAAGAGCTAGCACAAACCGTGTTTGATTTAGAGTTCCAAATACATGTATCCCTATAGGAGAAAACAGAGTGAAACCTCAAAAAGGAACCGGTTACTGCCAACGAAAGGTTTCACCTAGAAGAACGAAATTTGGCGAGCCAAGTGGGATTGGTGTACTGATCATTACCTGAAAGTTTCATCAAGATTGGGTGAAAAAGTGTGTGCTGAGATTTCAGGCAACTCGTAGTTTTTTGGAAGCTTGGCAGGCCCTTTCCATGAAAGTGATTCTGGCCAGTCTCTGCTTAGGGCTACATCAACAGCAAACAAACCATAAAGATAGAACTTGAAACTGCTTTATGGTTTCAAGTTTCAAAGAGCTAGCACAAACCGTGTATGATTTAGAGTTCCAAATACATGTATCCCTATAGGAGAAAACAGAGTGAAACCTCAAAATGAAACCGGTTACTGCCAACGAACGGTTTCACCCAGAAGAATGATGTTTGGCGAGCCAAGTGGGGTTGGTGTACTGATCATTACCTGAAAGTTTCATCAAGATTGGGTGAAAAAGTGTGTGCTGAGATTTCAGGCAACTCGTAGTTGTTTGGAAGCTTGGCAGGCCCTTTCCATGAAAGTGATTCTCGCCAGTCTCTGCTTAGGGCTACATCAACAGAAACAAACCATAGAGATAGAACTTGAAACTGCTTTATGGTGTCAAGTTTCAAAGAGCTAGCACAAACCGTGTTTGATTTAGAGTTCCAAATACATGTATCCCTATAGGAGAAAACAGAGTGAAACCTCAAAATGAAACCGGTTACTGCCAACGAACGGTTTCACCTAGAATAACGAAATTTGGCGAGCCAAGTGGGATTGGTGTGCTGATCATTACCTGAAAGTTTCATCAAGATTGGGTGAAAAAGTGTGTGCTGAGATTTCAGGCAACTCGTAGTTTTTTTGAAGCTTGGCAGGCCCTTTCCATGAAAGTGATTCTCGCCAGTCTCTGCTTAGGGCTACATCAACAGCAAACAAACCATAGAGATAGAACTTGAAACTGCTTTATGGTGTCAAGTTTCAAAGAGCTAGCACAAACCGTGTTTCATTTAGAGTTCCAAATACATGTATCCCTAAAGGAGAAAACAGAGTGAAACCTCCAAATGAAACCGGTTACTGCCAACGAACGGTTTCACCTAGAAGAATGAAATTTGGCGAGCCAAGTGGGATTGGTGTACTGAACATTACCTGAAAGTTTCATCAAGATTGGGTGAAAAAGTGTGTGCTGAGATTTCAGGCAACTCGTAGTTTTTTGGAAGCTTTTCAGGCCCTTTCCATGAAAGTGATTCTCGCCAGTCTCTGCTTAGGGCTACATCAACAGCAAACAAACCATAGAGATAGAACTTGAAACTGCTTTATGGTGTCAAGTTTCAAAGAGCTAGCACAAACCGTGTTTGATTTAGAGTTCCAAATACATGTATCCCTATAGGAGAAAACAGAGTGAAACCTCAAAATGAAACCGGTTACTGCCAACGAACGGTTTCACCTAGAAGAACGAAATTTGGCGAGCCAAGTGGGATTGGTGTACTGATCATTACCTGAAAGTTTCATCAAGATTGGGTGAAAAAGTGTGTGCTGAGATTTCCGGCAACTCGTAGTTTTTTGGAAGCTTGGCAGGCCCTTTCCATGAAAGTGATTCTCGCCAGTCTCTGCTTAGGGCTACATCAACAGCAAACAAACCATAGAGATAGAACTTGAAACTGCTTTATGGTGTCAAGTTTCAAAGAGCTAGCACAAACCGTGTTTGATTTAGAGTTCCAAATACATGTATCCCTATAGGAGAAAACAGAGTGAAACCTCCAAATGAAACCGGTTACTGCCAACGAACGGTTTCACCTAGAAGAACGAAATTTGGCGAGCCAAGTGGGATTGGTGTACTGAACATTACCTGAAAGTTTCATCAAGATTGGGTGAAAAAGTGTGTGCTGAGATTTCAGGCAACTCGTAATTTTTTGGAAGCTTGGCAGGCCCTTTCCATGAAAGTGATTCTCGCCAGTCTCTGCTTAGGGCTACATCAACAGCAAACAAAACATAGAGATAGAACTTGAAACTGCTTTATGGTTTCAAGTTTCAAAGGGCTAGCACAAACCGTGTTTGATTTAGAGTTCCAAATACATGTATCCCTATAGGAGAAAACAGAGTGAAACCTCAAAATGAAACCGGTTACTGCCAACGAACGGTTTCACCTAGAAGAACGAAATTTGGCGAGCCAAGTGGGATTGGTGTACTGATCATTACCTGAAAGTTTCATCAAGATTGGGTGAAAAAGTGTGTGCTGAGATTTCAGGCAACTCGTAGTTTTTTGGAAGCTTGGCAGGCCCTTTCCATGAAAGTGATTCTCGCCAGTCTCTGCTTAGGGCTACATCAACAGCAAACAAACCATAGAGATAGAACTTGAAACTGCTTTATGGTGTCAAGTTTCAAAGAGCTAGCACAAACCGTGTTTGATTTAGAGTTCCAAATACATGTATCCCTACAGGAGAAAACAGAGTGAAACCTCAAAATGAAACCGGTTACTGCCAACGAACGGTTTCACCTAGAAGAACGAAATTTGGCGAGCCAAGTGGGATTGGTGTACTGATCATTACCTGAAAGTTTCATCAAGAGTGGGTGAAAAAGTGTGTGCTGAGATTTCAGGCAACTCGTAGTTTTTTGGAAGCTTGGCAGGCCCTTTCCATGAAAGTGATTCTCGCCAGTCTCTGCTTAGGGCTACATCAACAGCAAACAAACCATAGAGATAGAACTTGAAACTGCTTTATGGTGTCAAGTTTCAAAGAGCTAGCACAAACCGTGTTTGATTTAGAGTTCCAAATACATGTATCCCTATAGGAGAAAACAGAGTGAAACCACAAAATGAAACCGGTTACTGCCAACGAACGGTTTCACCTAGAAGAACGAAATTTGGCGAGCCAAGTGGGATTGGTGTACTGATCATAACGTGAAAGTTTCATCAAGATTGGGTGAAAAAGTGTGTGCTGATATTTCAGGCAATTCGTAGTTTTTTGGAAGCTTGGCAGGCCCTTTCCATGAAAGTGATTCTCGCCAGTCTCTGCTTAGGGCTACATCAACAGCAAACAAACCATAGAGATAGAACTTGAAACTGCTTTATGGTGTCAAGTTTCAAAGAGCTAGCACAAACCATGTTTGATTTAGAGTTCCAAATGCATGTATCCCTATAGGAGAAAACAGAGTGAAACCTCAAAATGAAACCGGTTACTGCCAACGAATGGTTTCACCTAGAAGAACGAAATTTGGCGAGCCAAGTGGGATTGGTGTACTGATCATTACTTGAAAGTTTCATCAAGATTGGGTGAAAAAGTGTGTGCTGAGATTTCAGGAAACTCGTAGTTTTTTGGAAGCTTGGCAGGCCCTTTCCATGAAAGTGATTCTCGCCAGTCTCTGCTTAGGGCTACATCAACAGCAAACAAACCATAGAGATAGAACTTGAAACTGCTTTTTGGTGTCAAGTTTCAAAGAGCTAGCACAAACCGTGTTTGATTTAGAGTTCCAAATACATGTATCCCTATAGGAGAAAACAGAGTGAAACCTCCAAATGAAACCGGTTACTGCCAACGAACGGTTTCACCTAGAAGAACGAAATTTGGCGAGCCAAGTGGGATTGGTGTACTGATCATTACCTGAAAGTTTCATCAAGATTGGGTGAAAAAGTGTGTGCTGAGATTTCAGGCAACTCGTAGTTTTTTGGAAGCTAGGCAGGCCCTTTCCATGAAAGTGATTCTCGCCAGTCTCTGCTTAGGGCTACATCAACAGCAAACAAACCATAGAGATAGAACTTGAAACTGCTTTATGGTGTCAAGTTTCAAAGAGCTAGCACAAACCGTGTTTGATTTAGAGTTCCAAATACATGTATCCCTATAGGAGAAAACAGAGTGAAACCTCAAAATGAAACCGGTTACTGCCAACGAACGGTTTCACCTAGAAGAACAAAATTTGGCGACCCAAGTGGGATTGGTGTACTGATCATTACCTGAAAGATTCATCAAGATTGGGTGAAAAAGTGTGTGCTGAGATTTCAGGCAACTCGTAGTTGTTTGGAAGCTTGGCAGGCCCTTTCCATGAAAGTGATTCTCGCAAGTCTCTGCTTAGGGCTACTTCAACAGCAAACAAACCATAGAGATAGAACTTGAAACTGCTTTATGGTGTCAAGTTTCACAGAGCTAGCCCAAACCGTGTTTGATTTAGAGTTCCAAATACATGTATCCCTATAGGAGAAAACAGAGTGAAACCTCAAAATGAAACCGGTTACTGCCAACGAACGGTTTCACCGAGAAGAACGAAATTTGGCGAGCCAAGTGGGATTGGTGTACTGATCATTACCTGAAAGTTTCATCAAGATTGGGTGAAAAAGTGTGTGCTGAGATTTCAGGCAACTCGTAGTTTTTTGGAAGCTTGGCAGGCCCTTTACATGAAAGTGATTCTCGCCAGTCTCTGCTAGGGCTACATCAACAGCAAACAAACCATTGAGATAGAACTTGAAACTGCTTTATGGTGTCAAGTTTCAAAGAGCTAGCACAAACCGTGTTTGATTTAGAGTTCCAAATACATGTATCCCTATAGGAGAAAACAGAGTGAAACCTCCAAATGAAACCGGTTACTGCCAACGAACGGTTTCACCTAGAAGAACGAAATTTGCGAGCCAAGTGGGATTGGTGTACTGATCATTACCTGAAAGATTCATCAAGATTGGGTGAAAAAGTGTGTGCTGAGATTTCAGGCAACTCGTAGTTGTTTGGAAGCTTGGCAGGCCCTTTCCATGAAAGTGATTCTCGCCAGTCTCTGCTTAGGGCTACATCAACAGCAAACAAACCATAGAGATAGAACTTGAAACTGCTTTATGGTGTCAAGTTTCACAGAGCTAGCCCAAACCGTGTTTGATTTAGAGTTCCAAATACATGTATCCCTATAGGAGAAAACAGAGTGAAACCTCCAAATGAAACCGGTTACTGCCAACGAATGGTTTCACCGAGAAGAACAAAATTTGGAGAGCCATGTGGGATTGGTGTACTGATCATTACCTGAAAGTTTCATCAACATTGGG
This sequence comes from Ictidomys tridecemlineatus, assembly GCF_052094955.1. NCBI lineage: Eukaryota > Metazoa > Chordata > Mammalia > Rodentia > Sciuridae > Ictidomys > Ictidomys tridecemlineatus. The sequence goes on along the minus strand of NW_027522281.1, from coordinate 7,145 downwards.
TGAAAAAGTGTGTGCTGAGATTTCAGGCAACTCGTAGTTTTTTGGAAGCTTGGCAGTCCCTTTCCATGAAAGTGATTCTCGCCAGTCTCTGCTTAGGGCTACATCAACAGCAAACAAACCATAGAGATAGAACTTGAAACTGCTTTATGGTGTCAAGTTTCAAAGAGCTAGCACAAACCGTGTTTGATTTAGAGTTCCAAATACATGTATCCCTATAGGAGAAAACAGAGTGAAACCTCCAAATGAAACCGGTTACTGCCAACGAACGGTTTCACCTAGAAGAACGAAATTTGGCGAGCCAAGTGGGATTGGTGTACTGATCATTACCTGAAAGTTTCATCAAGATTGGGTGAAAAAGTGTGTGCTGAGATTTCAGGCAACTCGTAGTTTTTTGGAAGCTTGGCAGGCCCTTTCCATGAAAGTGATTCTCGCCAGTCTCTGCTTAGGGCTACATCAACAGCAAACAAACCATTGAGATAGAACTTGAAACTGCTTTATGGTGTCAAGTTTCAAAGAGCTAGCACAAACCGTGTTTGATTTAGAGTTCCAAATACATGTATCCCGATAGGAGAAAACAGAGTGAAACCTCAAAATGAAACCGGTTACTGCCAACGAACGGTTTCACCTAGAAGAACGAAATTTGGCGAGCCAAGTGGGATTGGTGTACTGATCATTACCTGAAAGTTTCATCAAGATTGAGTGAAAAAGTGTGTGCTGAGATTTCAGGCAACTCGTAGTTTTTTGGAAGCTTGGCAGGCCCTTTCCATTGAAAGTGATTCTCGCCAGTCTCTGCTTAGGGCTACATCAACAGCAAACAAACCATAGAGATAGAACTTGAAACTGCTTTATGGTGTCAAGTTTCAAAGAGCTAGCACAAACCGTGTTTGATTTAGAGTTCCAAATACATGTATCCCTATAGGAGAAAACAGAGTGAAACCTCAAAATGAAACCGGTTACTGCCAACGAATGGTTTCACCTAGAAGAACAAAATTTGGCGAGCCAAGTGGGATTGGTGTACTGATCATTACCTGAAAGATTCATCAAGATTGGGTGAAAAAGTGTGTGCTGAGATTTCAGGCAACTCGTAGTTGTTTGGAAGCTTGGCAGGCCCTTTCCATGAAAGTGATTCTCGCCAGTCTCTGCTTAGGGCTACTTCAACAGCAAACAAACCATAGAGATAGAACTTGAAACTGCTTTATGGTGTCAAGTTTCACAGAGCTAGCCCAAACCGTGTTTGATTTAGAGTTCCAAATACATGTATCCCTATAGGAGAAAACAGAGTGAAACCTCAAAATGAAACCGGTTACTGCCAACGAACGGTTTCACCTAGAAGAACGCAATTTGGCGAGCCAAGTGGGATTGGTGTACTGATCATTACCTGAAAGTTTCATCAAGATTGGGTGAAAAAGTGTGTGCTGAGATTTTAGGCAACTCGTAGTTTTTTGGAAGCTTGGAAGGCCCATTCAATGAAAGTGATTCTCGCCAGTCTCTGCTTAAAGCTACATCAACAGCAAACAAACCATAGAGATAGAACTTGAAACTGCTTTATGGTGTCAAGTTTCAAAGAGCTAGCACAAACCGTGTTTGATTTAGAGTTCCAAATACATGTATCCCTATAGGAGAAAACAGAGTGAAACCTCAAAATGAAACCGGTTACTGCCAACGAACGGTTTCACCTAGAAGAACGACATTTGGCGAGCCAAGTGGGATTGGTGTACTGATCATTACCTGAAAGTTTCATCAAGATTGGGTGAAAAAGTGTGTGCTGAGATTTCAGGCAACTCGTAGTTTTTTGGAAGCTTGGCAGGCCCTTTCCATGAAAGTGATTCTCGCCAGTGTCTGCTTAGGACTACATCAACAGCAAACAAACCATAGAGATAGAACTTGAAACTGCTTTATGGTGTCAAGTTTCAAAGAGCTAGCACAAACCGTGTTTGATTTAGAGTTCCAAATATATGTATCCCTATAGGAGAAAACAGAGTGAAACCTCCAAATGAAACCGGTTACTGCCAACGAACGGTTTCACCTAGAAAAACGAAATTTGGCGAGCCAAGTGGGATTGGTGTACTGATCATTACCTGAAAGTTTCATCAAGATTGGGTGAAAAAGTGTGTGCTGAGATTTCAGGCAACTCGTAGTTTTTTGGAAGCTTGGCAGGCCCTTTCCATGAAAGTGATTCTCGCCAGTCTCTGCTTAGGGCTACATCAACAGCAAACAAACCATAGAGATAGAACTTGAAACTGCTTTATGGTGTCAATTTTCAAAGAGCTAGCACAAACCATGTTTGATTTAGAGTTCCAAATCCATGTATCCCTACAGGAGAAAACAGAGTGAAACCTCAAAATGAAACCGGTTACTGCCAACGAACGGTTTCAACTAGAAGAACAAAATTTGGCGAGCCAAATGGGATTGGTGTACTGATCATTACCTGAAAGATTCATCAAGATTGGGTGAAAAAGTGTGTGCTGAGATTTGAGGCAACTCGTAGTTGTTTGGAAGCTTGGCAGGCCCTTTCCATGAAAGTGATTCTCGCCAGTCTCTGCTTAGGGCTACTTCAACAGCAAACAAACCATAGAGATAGAACTTGAAACTGCTTTATGGTGTCAAGTTTCACAGAGCTAGCCCAAACCGTGTTTGATTTAGAGTTCCAAATACATGTATCCCTATAGGAGAAAACAGAGTGAAACCTCAAAATGAAACCGGTTACTGCCAACGAACGGTTTCACCGAGAAGAACGAAATTTGGCGAGCCAAGTGGGATTGGTGTACTGATCATTACCTGAAAGTTTCATCAAGATTGGGTGAAAAAGTGTGTGCTGAGATTTCAGGCAACTCGTAGTTTTTTGGAAGCTTGGCAGGCCCTTTCCATGAAAGTGATTCTCGCCAGTCTCTGCTTAGGGCTACATCAACAGCAAACAAACCATTGAGATAGAACTTGAAACTGCTTTATGGTGTCAAGTTTCAAAGAGCTAGCACAAACCGTGTTTGATTTAGAGTTCCAAATACATGTATCCCTATAGGAGAAAACAGAGTGAAACCTCAAAATGAAACCGGTTACTGCCAATGAACGGTTTCACCTAGAAGAACGAAATTTGGCGAGCCAAGTGGGATTGGTGTACTGATCATTACCTGAAAGATTCATCAAGATTGGGTGAAAAAGTGTGTGCTGAGATTTGAGGCAACTCGTAGTTGTTTGGAAGCTTGGCAGGCCCTTTCCATGAAAGTGATTCTCGCCAGTCTCTGCTTAGGGCTACATAAACAGCAAACAAACCATAGAGATAGAACTCGAAACTGCTTTATGGTTTCAAGTTTCACAGAGCTAGCCCAAACCGTGTTTAATTTAGAGTTCCAAATACATGTATCCCTATAGGAGAAAACAGAGTGAAACCTCAAAATGAAACCGGTTACTGCCAACGAACGGTTTCACCGAGAAGAACGAAATTTGGCGAGCCAAGTGGGAATGGTGTACTGATCATTACCTGTAAGTTTCATCAAGATTGGGTGAAAAAGTTTGTGCTGAGATTTCAGGCAACTCGTAGTTTTTTGGAAGCTTGGCAGGCCCTTTCCATGAAAGTGATTCTCGCCAGTCTCTGCTTATAGCTACATCAACAGCAAACAAACCATAGAGATAGAACTTGAAACTGCTTTATGGTGTCAAGTTTCAAAGAGCTAGCACAAACCATGTTTGAGTTAGAGATCCAAATACATGTATCCCTATAGGAGAAAACAGAGTGAAACCTCCAAATGAAACCGGTTACTGCCAACAAATGGTTTCACCGAGAAGAACGAAATTTGGAGAGCCAAGTGGGATTGGTGGACTGATCATTACCTGAAAGTTTCATCAAGATTGGGTGAAAAAGTGTGTGCTGAGATTTCAGGCAACTCCTAGTTTTTTGGAAGCTTGGCAGGCCCTTTCCATGAAAGTGATTCTCGCCAGTCTCTGCTTAGGGCTACATCAACAGCAAACAAACCATAGAGATAGAACTTGAAACTGCTTTATGGTGTCAAGTTTCAAAGAGCTAGCAGTAACCGTGTTTGATTTAGAGTTCCAAATACATGTATCCCTATAGGAGAATACAGAGTGAAACCTCCAAATTAAACCGGTTACTGCCAACGAACGGTTTCACCTAGAAGAACGAAATTTGGCGAGCCAAGTGGGATTGGTGTACTGATCATTACCTGAAAGTTTCATCAAGATTGGGTGAAAAAGTGTGTGCTGAGATTTCAGGCAACTCGTAGATTTTGGAAGCTTGGCAGGCCCTTTCCATGAAAGTGATTCTCGCCAGTCTCTGCTTAGGGCTACATCAACAGCGAACAAACCATAGAGATAGAACTTGAAACTGCTTTATGGTGTCAAGTTTCAAAGAGCTAGCACAAACCTTGTTTGATTTAGAGTTCCAAATACATGTATCCCTATAGGAGAAAACAGAGTGAAACCTCCAAATGAAACCAGTTACTGCCAACGAACGGTTTCAACTAGAAGAACGAAATTTGGCGAGCCAAGTGGGATTCGTGTAGTGATCATTACGTGAAAGTTTCATCAAGATTGGGTGAAAAAATGTGTGCTGAGATTTCAGGCAACTCGTAGTTTTTTGGAAGCTTGGCAGGCCCATTCCATGAAAGTGATTCTCGCCAGTCTCTGCTTAGGGCTACATCAACATCAAACAAACCATAGAGATAGAACTTGAAACTGCTTTATGGTGTCAAGTTTCGAAGAGCTAGCACAATCCGTGTTTGATTTAGAGTTCCAAATACATGTATCCCTATAGGAGAAAACAGAGTGAAACCTCAAAATGAAACCGGTTACTGCCAACGAACGGTTTCACCTAGAAGAACGAAATTTGGCGAGCCAAGTGGGATTGGTGTACTGATCATTACCTGAAAGTTTCATCAAGATTGGGTGAAAAAGTGTGTGCTGAGATTTCAAGCAACTCGTAGTTTTTTGTAAGCTTGGCAGGCCCTTTCCATGAAAGTGATTCTCGCCAGTCTCTGCTTAGGGCTACATCAACAGCAAACAAACCATAGAGATAGAACTTGAAACTGCTTTATGGTGTCAAGTTTCAAAGAGCTAGCACAAACCGTGTTTGATTTAGAGTTCCAAATACATGTATCCCTATAGGAGAAAACAGAGTGAAACCTCCAAATGAAACCGGTTACTGCCAACGAACGGTTTCACCTAGAAGAACTAAATTTGGCGACCCAAGTGGGATTGGTGTACTGATCATTACCTGAAAGATTCATCAAGATTGGGTGAAAAAGTGTGTGCTGAGATTTCAGGCAACTCGTAGTTTTTTGGAAGCTTGGCAGGCCCTTTCCATGAAAGTGATTCTCGCAAGTCTCTGCTTAGGGCTACTTCAACAGCAAACAAACCATAGAGATAGAACTTGAAACTGCTTTATGGTGTCAAGTTTCACAGAGCTAGCCCAAACCGTGTTTGATTTAGAGTTCCAAATACATGTATCCCTATAGGAGAAAACAGAGTGAAACCTCAAAATGAAACCGGTTACTGCCAACGAACGGTTTCACCGAGAAGAACGAAATTTGGCGAGCCAAGTGGGATTGGTGTACTGATCATTACCTGAAAGTTTCATCAAGATTGGGTGAAAAAGTGTGTGCTGAGATTTCAGGCAACTCGTAGTTTTTTGGAAGCTTGGCAGGCCCTTTCCATGAAAGTGATTCTCGCCAGTCTCTGCTTAGGGCTACATCAACAGCAAACAAACCATTGAGATAGAACTTGAAACTGCTTTATGGTGTCAAGTTTCAAAGAGCTAGCACAAACCGTGTTTGATTTAGAGTTCCAAATACATGTATCCCTATAGGAGAAAACAGAGTGAAACCTCCAAATGAAACCGGTTACTGCCAACGAACGGTTTCACCTAGAAGAACGAAATTTGCGAGCCAAGTGGGATTGGTGTACTGATCATTACCTGAAAGATTCATCAAGATTGGGTGAAAAAGTGTGTGCTGAGATTTCAGGCAACTCGTAGTTGTTTGGAAGCTTGGCAGGCCCTTTCCATGAAAGTGATTCTCGCCAGTCTCTGCTTAGGGCTACATAAACAGCAAACAAACCATAGAGATAGAACTTGAAACTGCTTTATGGTGTCAAGTTTCACAGAGCTAGCCCAAACCGTGTTTGATTTAGAGTTCCAAATACATGTATCCCTATAGGAGAAAACAGAGTGAAACCTCCAAATGAAACCGGTTACTGCCAACGAATGGTTTCACCGAGAAGAACAAAATTTGGAGAGCCAAGTGGGATTGGTGTACTGATCATTACCTGAAAGTTTCATCAAGATTGGGTGAAAAAGTGTGTGCTGAGATTTCAGGCAACTCGTAGTTTTTTGGAAGCTTGGCAGGCCCTTTCCATGAAAGTGATTCTCGCCAGTCTCTGCTTAGGGCTACATCAACAGCAAACAAACCATAGAGATAGAACTTGAAACTGCTTTATGGTGTCAAGTTTCAAAGAGCTAGCACAAACCGTGTTTGATTTAGAGTTCCAAATACATGTATCCCTATAGGAGAAAACAGAGTGAAACCTCCAAATGAAACCGGTTACTGCCAACGAACGGTTTCACCTAGAAGAACGAAATTTGGCGAGCCAAGTAAGATTGGTGTACTGATCATTACCTGAAAGTTTCATCAAGATTGGGTGAAAAAGTGTGTGCTGAAATTTGAGGCAACTCGTAGTTGTTTGGAAGCTTGGCAGGCCCTTTCCATGAAAGTGATTCTCGCCAGTCTCTGCTTAGGGCTACATAAACAGCAAACAAACCATAGAGATAGAACTTGAAACTGCTTTATGGTTTCAAGTTTCACAGAGCTAGCCCAAACCGTGTTTAATTTAGAGTTCCAAATACATGTATCCCTATAGGAGAAAACAGAGTGAAACCTCAAAATGAAACCGGTTACTGCCAACGAACGGTTTCACCGAGAAGAACGAAATTTGGCGAGCCAAGTGGGATTGGTGTACTGATCTTTACCTGTAAGTTTCATCAAGATTGGGTGAAAAAGTTTGTGCTGAGATTTCAGGCAACTCGTAGTTTTTTGGAAGCTTGGCAGGCCCTTTCCATGAAAGTGATTCTCGCCAGTCTCTGCTTAGGGCTACATAAACAGCAAACAAACCATAGAGATAGAACTTGAAACTGCTTT
>NW_027522280.1:0-21281 GCF_052094955.1 Ictidomys tridecemlineatus | reverse complement strand
GTGTGTGCCTGAGAATTTCAGGCAACTCGTAGTTTTTTGGAAGCTTGGCAGGCCCTTTCCATGAAAGGGATTCTCACAAGACTCTGCTTAGGGCTACATCAACAACAACAAACCATAGAGATAGAACTTGAAACTGCTTTATTGTGTCAAGTTTCAAAGAGCTAGCACAAACCGTGTTTGATTTAGAGTTCCCAATACATGTATCCCTATAGGAGAAAACAGAGTGAAACCTCAAAAATGAAACCGGTTACTGCCAACGAACGGTTTATCCTAGAAGAACGAAATTTGGCGAGCCAAGTGGGATTGGTGTACTGATCATTACCTGAAAGTTTCATCAAGATTGGTTGAAAAAGTGTGTGCTGAGATTTCAGGCAACTCGTAGTTTTTTGGAAGCTTGGCAGGCCCTTTCCATGAAAGTGATTCTCGCCAGTCTCTGCTTAGGGCTACATCAACAGCAAACAAACCATAGACATAGAACTTGAAACTGCTTTATTGTGTCAAGTTTCAAAGAGCTAGCACAAACCATGTTTGATTTAGAGTTCCAAATACATGTATCCCTATAGGAGAAAACAGAGTGAAACCCTCAAAATGAAACCGGTTACTGCCAACGAACGGTTTAACCTAGAAGAACGAAATTTGGCGAGCCAAGTGGGATTGGTGTACTGATCATTACCTGAAAGTTTCATCAAGATTGGGTGAAAAAGTGTTTGCTGAGATTTCAGGCAACTCGTAGTTTTTTGAAACCTTGGCAGGCCCTTTCCATGAAAGTGATTCTCGCCAGTCTCTGCTTAGGGCTACATCAACAGCAAACAAACCATAGAGATAGAACTTGAAACTGCTTTATTGTGTCAAGTTTCAAAGAGCTAGCACAAACCGTGTTGGATTTAGAGTTCCAAATACATGTATCCCTATAGGAGAAAACAGAGTGAAACCTCAAAATGAAACCGGTTACTGCCAACGAACGGTTTAACCAAGAAGGAAATTTGGCGAGCCAAGTGGGATTGGTATACTGATCATTACCTAAAAGTTTCATCAAGATTGGGTGAAAAAGTGTTTGCTGAGATTTCAGGCAACTCGTAGTTTTTTGGAAGCTTGGCAGGCCCTTTCCATGAAAGTGATTCTCGCCAGTCTCTGCTTAGGGCTACATCAACAGCAAACAAACCATAGAGATAGAACTTGAAACTGCTTTTTTTTGTCAAGTTTCAAAGAGCTAGCACAAACCGTGTTTGATTTAGAGTTTCCAATACATGTATCCCTATAGGAGATAACAGAGTGAAACCTCAAAATGAAACCGGTTACTGCCAACGAACGGTTTTAACCTAGAAGAACGAAATTTGGCGAGCCAAGTGGGATTGGTGTACTGATCATTACCTGAAAGTTTCATCAATATTGGGTGAAAAAGTGTGTGCTGAGATTTCAGGCAACTCGTAGTTTTTTGGAAGCTTGGCAGGCCCTTTCCATGAAAGTGATTCTCGCCAGTCTCTGCTTAGGGCTACATCAACAGCAAACAAACCATAGAGATAGAACTTGAAACTGCTTTATTGTGTCAAGTTTCAAAGAGCTAGCACAAACCGTGTTTGATTTAGAGTTCCAAACACATGTATCCCTATAGGAGAAAACAGAGTGAAACCTCAAAATGAAACCGGTTACTGCCAACGAACGGTTTAACCTAGAAAAACGAAATTTGGCGAGCCAAGTGGGATTGGTGTACTGATCATTACCTGAAAGTTTCATCAAGATTGGGTGAAAAAGTGTGTGCTGAGATTTCGGGCAACTCGTAGTTTTTTGGAAGCTTGGCAGGCCCTTTCCATGAAAGTGATTCTCGCCAGTCTCTGCTTAGGGCTACATCAACAGCAAACAAACCATAGAGATAGAACTTGAAACTGCTTTATTGTGTCAAGTTTCAAAGAGCTAGCACAAACCATGTTTGATTTAGAGTTCCAAATACATGTATCCCTATAGGAGAAAACAGAGTGAAACCTCAAAATGAAACCGGTTACTGCCAACGAACGGTTTAACCTAGAAGAACGAAATTTGGCGAGGCAAGTGGGATTGGTGTACTGATCATTACCTGAAAGTTTCATCAAGATTGGGTGAAAAAGTGTTTGCTGAGATTTCAGGCAACTCGTAGTTTTTTGAAACCTTGGCAGGCCCTTTCCATGAAAGTGATTCTCGCCAGTCTCTGCTTAGGGCTACATCAACAGCAAACAAACCATAGAGATAGAACTTGAAACTGCTTTATTGTGTCAAGTTTCAAAGAGCAAGCACAAACCGTGTTTGATTTAGAGTTTCCAATACATGTATCCCTATAAGAGAAAACGGAGTAAAACCTCAAAATGAAACCGGTTACTGCCAACGAACGGTTTAACCTAGAAGAACGAAATTTGGCGAGCAAAGTGGGATTGGTGTACTGATCATTTCCTGAATGTTTCATCAAGATTGGGTGAAAAAGTGTGTGCTGAGATTTCAGGCAACTCGTAGTTTTTTGGAAGCTTGGCAGGCCCTTTCCATGAAAGTGATTCTCGCCAGTCTCTGCTTAGGGCTACATCAACAGCAAACAAACCATAGAGATAGAACTTGAAACTGCTTTTTTGTGTCAAGTTTCAAAGAGCTAGCACAAACCGTGTTTGATTTAGAGTTTCCAATGCATGTATCCCTATAGGAGAAAACAGAGTGAAACCTCAAAATGAAACCGGTTACTGCCAACGAACGGTTTAACCTAGAAGATCGAAATTTGGCGAGCCAAGTGGGATTGGTGTACTGATCATTACCTGAAATTTTCATCAAAATTGGGTGAAAAAGTGTGTGCTGAGATTTCAGGCAACTTGTAGTTTTTAGGAAGCTTGGCAGGCCCTTTCCATGAAAGTGATTCTCACCAGTCTGTGCTTAGGGCTACATCAACAGCAAACAAACCATAGAGATAGAACTTGAAACTGCTTTATTGTGTCAAGTTTCAAAGAGCTAGCACAAACCGTGTTTGATTTAGAGTTCCAAATACATGTATCGCTATAGGAGAAAACAGAGTGAAACCTCAAAATGAAACCGGTTACTGCCAAGGAACGGTTTAACCTAGAAGAACAAAATTTGGCGAGCCAAGTGGGATTGGTGTACTGATCATTACCTGAAAGTTTCATCAAGATTGGGTGAAAAAGTGTGTGCTGAGATTTCAGGAAACTCGTAGTTTTTTGGAAGCTTGGCAGGCCCTTTCCATGAAAGTGATTCTCGCCAGTCTCTGCTTAGGGCTACATCAACAGCAAACAAAAGATAGAGATAGAACTTGAAACTGCTTTATTGTGTCAAGTTTCAAAGAGCTAGCACAAACCGTGTTTGATTTAGAGTTCCAATTACATGTATCCCTATAGGAGAAAACAGAGTGAAAGCTCAAAATGAAACTGGTTACTGCCAACGAACGGTTTAACCTAGAAGAACGAAATTTGGCGAGCCAAGTGGGATTGGTGTACTGATCATTACCTGAAAGTTTCATCAAGATTGGGTGAAAAAGGGTGTGCTGAGATTTCAGGCAACTCGTAGTTTTTTGGAAGCTTGGCAGGCCCTTTCCATGAAAGTGATTCTCGCCAGTCTCTGCTTAGGGCTACATCAACAGCAAACAAACCATAGAGATAGAACTTGAAACTGCTTTATTGTGTCAAGTTTCAAAGAGCTAGCACAAACCGTGTTTGATTTAGAGTTCCAAATACATGTATCCCTATAGGAGAAAACAGAGTGAAACCTCAAAATGAAACCGGTTACTGCCAACGAACGGTTTAACCTAGAAGAAGGAAATTTGGCGAGCCAAGTGGGATTGGTGTACTGATCATTACCTGAAAGTTTCATCAAGATTGGGTGAAAAAGGTGTGCTGAGATTTCAGGCAACTCGTAGTTTTTTGGAAGCTTGGCAGGCCCTTTCCATGAAAGTGATTCTCGCCAGTCTCTGCTTAGGGCTACAACAACAACAAACAAACCATAGAGAAAGAACTTGAAACTGCTTTATTGTGTCAAGTTTCAAAGAGCTAGCACAAACCGTGTTTGATTTAGAGTTCCCAATACATGTATCCCTATAGGAGAAAAACAGATGGAAACCTCAAAATGAAACCGGTTACTGCCAACGAACGGTTTATCCTAGAAGAACGAAATTTGGCGAGCCAAGTGGGATTGGTGTACTGATCATTTCCTGAAAGTTTCATCAAGATTGGTTGAAAAAGTGTGTGCTGAGATTTCAGGCAACTCGTAGTTTTTTGGAAGCTTGGCAGGCCCTTTCCATGAAAGTGATTCTCGCCAGTCTCTGCTTAGGGCTACATCAACAGCAAACAAACCATAGACATAGAACTTGAAACTGCTTTATTGTGTCAAGTTTCAAAGAGCTAGCACAAACCATGTTTGATTTAGAGTTCCAAATACATGTATCCCTATAGGAGAAAACAGAGTGAAACCTCAAAATGAAACCGGTTACTGCCAACGAACGGTTTAACCTAGAAGAACGAAATTTGGCGAGCCAAGTGGGATTGGTGTACTGATCATTACCTGAAAGTTTCATCAAGATTGGGTGAAAAAGTGTTTGCTGAGATTTCAGGCAACTCGTAGTTTTTTGAAACCTTGGCAGGCCCTTTCCATGAAAGTGATTCTCGCCAGTCTCTGCTTAGGGCTACATCAACAGCAAACAAACCATAGAGATAGAACTTGAAACTGCTTTATTGTGTCAAGTTTCAAAGAGCTAGCACAAACCGTGTTGGATTTAGAGTTCCAAATACATCTATCCCTATAGGAGAAAACAGAGTGAAACCTCAAAATGAAACCGGTTACTGCCAACGAACGGTTTAACCTAGAAGAAGGAAATTTGGCGAGCCAAGTGGGATTGGTATACTGATCATTACCTAAAAGTTTCATCAAGATTGGGTGAAAAAGTGTTTGCTGAGATTTCAGGCAACTCGTAGTTTTTTGGAAGCTTGGCAGGCCCTTTCCATGAAAGTGATTCTCACCAGTCTCTGCTTAGGGCTACATCAACAGCAAACAAACCATAGAGATAGAACTTGAAACTGCTTTATTGTGTCAAGTTTTAAAGAGCTAGCACAAACCGTGTTTGATTTAGAGTTCCCAATACATGTATCCCTATAGGAGAAACCAGATGGAAACCTCAAAATGAAACCGGTTACTGCCAACGAACGGTTTATCCTAGAAGAACGAAATTTGGCGAGCCAAGTGGGATTGGTGTACTGATCATTACCTGAAAGTTTCATCAAGATTGGGTGAAAAAGGGTGTGCTGAGATTTCAGGCAACTCTTAGTTTTTTGGAATCTTGGCAGGCCCTTTCCATGAAAGTGATTCTCGCCAGTCTCTGCTTAGGGCTACATAAACAGCAAACAAACAATAGAGATAGAACTTGAAACTGCTTTATTGTGTCAAGTTTCAAAGAGCTAGCACAAACCGTGTTTGATTTAGAGTTCCAAATACATGTATCCCTATAGGAGAAAACAGAGTGAAACCTCAAAATGAAACCGGTTACTGCCAACGAACGGTTTAACCTAGAAGAACGAAATTTGGCAAGACAAGTGGGATTGGTGTACTGATCACTATCTGAAAGTTTCATCAAGATTGGGTGAAAAAGTGTGTGCTGAGATTTCAGGAAACTCGTAGTTTTCTGGAAGCTTGGCAGGCCCTTTCCATGGAAGTGATTCTCGCCAGTCTCTGCTTAGGGCTACATCAACAGCAAACAAACCATAGAGATAGAACTTGAAACTGCTTTATTGTGTCAAGTTTCAAAGAGCTAGCACAAACCATGTTTGATTTAGAGTTCCAAATACATGTATCCCTATAGGAGAAAACAGAGTGAAACCTCAAAATGTAACCGGTTACTGCCAACGAACGGTTTAACCTAGAAGAACGAAATTTGGCGAGCCAAGTGGGATTGGTGTACTGATCATTACCTGAAAGTTTCATCAAGATTGGGTGAAAAAGTGTTTGCTGAGATTTCAGGCAACTCGTAGTTTTTATAAACCTTGGCAGGCCCTTTCCATGAAAGTGATTCTCGCCAGTCTCTGCTTAGGGCTACATCAACAGCAAACAAACCATAGAGATAGAACTTGAAACTGCTTTATTGTGTCAAGTTTCAAAGAGCTAGCACAAACCGTGTTTGATTTAGAGTTTCCAATACATGTATCCCTATAGGAGAAAACAGAGTAAAACCTCAAAATGAAACCGGTTACTGCCAACGAACGGTTTAACCTAGAAGAACGAAATTTGGCGAGCCAAGTGGGATTGGTGTACTGATCATTACCTGAAAGTTTCATCAAGATTGGGTGAAAAAGTGTGTGCTGATATTTCAGGCAACTCGTAGTTTTTTGGAAGCTTGGCAGGCCCTTTCCATGAAAGTGATTCTCGCCAGTCTCTGCTTAGGGCTACATCAACAGCAAACAAACCATAGAGATAGAACTTGAAACTGCTTTATTGTGTCAAGTTTCAAAGAGCTAGCACAAACCGTGTTTGATTTAGAGTTCCAAATACATGTATCCCTATAGGAGAAAACAGAGTGAAACCTCAAAATGAAACCGGTTACTGCCAACGAACGGTTTAACCTAGAAGAAGGAAATTTGGCGATCCAAGTGGGATTGGTGTACTGATCATTACCTGAAATTTTCATCAAGATTGGGTGAAAAAGTGTTTGCTGAGATTTCAGGCAACTCGTAGTTTTTTGAAACCTTGGCAGGCCCTTTCCATGAAAGTGATTCTCGCCAGTCTCTGCTTAGGGCTACATCAACAGCAAATAAACCATAGACATAGAACTTGAAACTGCTTTATTGTGTCAAGTTTCAAAGAGCTAGCACAAACCGTGTTTGATTTAGAGTTCCCAATACATGTATCCCTATAGGAGAAAACAGATGGAAACCTCAAAATGAAACCGGTTACTGCCAACGAACGGTTTAACCTAGAAGAACGAAATTTGGCGAGCCAAGTGGGATTGGTGTACTGATCATTACCTGAAAGTTTCATCAAGATTGGTTGAAAAAGTGTGTGCTGATATTTCAGGCAACTCGTAGTTTTTTGGAAGCTTGGCTGGCCCTTTCCATGAAAGTGATTCTCGCCAGTCTCTGCTTAGGGCTACATCAACAGCAAACAAACCATAGAGATAGAACTTGAAACTGCTTTATTGTGTCAAGTTTCAAAGAGCTAGCACAAACCGTGTTTGATTTAGAGTTCCAAATACATGTATCTTTATAGGAGAAAACAGAGTGAAACCTCAAAATGAAACCGGTTACTGCCAACGAACGGTTTAACCTAGAAGAACGAAATTTGGCGAGCCAAGTGGGATTGGTGTACTGATCATTACCTAAAAGTTTCATCAAGATTGGGTGAAAAAGTGTTTGCTGAGATTTCAGGCAACTCGTAGTTTTTTGGAAGCTTGGCAGGCCCTTTCCATGAAAGTGATTCTCACAAGTCTCTGCTTAGGGCTACATCAACAACAAACAAACCATAGAGATAGAACTTGAAACTGCTTTATTGTGTCAAGTTTCAAAGAGCTAGCACAAACCGTGTTTGATTTAGAGTTCCCAATACATGTATCCCTATAGGAGAAAACAGAGTGAAACCTCAAAATGAAACCGGTTACTGCCAACGAACGGTTTATCCTAGAAGAACGAAATTTGGCGAGCCAAGTGGGATTGGTGTACTGATCATTACCTGAAAGTTTCATCAAGATTGGTTGAAAAAGTGTGTGCTGAGATTTCAGGCAACTCGTAGTTTTTTGGAAGCTTGGCAGGCCCTTTCCATGAAAGTGATTCTCGCCAGTCTCTGCTTAGGGCTACATCAACAGCAAACAAACCATAGACATAGAACTTGAAACTGCTTTATTGTGTCAAGTTTCAAAGAGCTAGCACAAACCATGTTTGATTTAGAGTTCCAAATACATGTATCCCTATAGGAGAAAACAGAGTGAAACCTCAAAATGAAACCGGTTACTGCCAACGAACGGTTTAACCTAGAAGAACGAAATTTGGCGAGCCAAGTGGGATTGGTGTACTGATCATTACCTGAAAGTTTCATCAAGATTGGGTGAAAAAGTGTTTGCTGAGATTTGAGGCAACTCGTAGTTTTTTGAAACCTTGGCAGGCCCTTTCCATGAAAGTGATTCTCGCCAGTCTCTGCTTAGGGCTACATCAACAGCAAACAAACCATAGAGATAGAACTTGAAACTGCTTTTTTGTGTCAAGTTTCAAAGAGCTAGCACAAACCGTGTTTGATTTAGAGTTTCCAATGCATGTATCCCTATAGGAGAAAACAGAGTGAAACCTCAAAATGAAACCGGTTACTGCCAACGAACGGTTTAACCTAGAAGATCGAAATTTGGCGAGCCAAGTGGGATTGGTGTACTGATCATTACCTGAAATTTTCATCAAAATTGGGTGAAAAAGTGTGTGCTGAGATTTCAGGCAACTTGTAGTTTTTAGGAAGCTTGGCAGGCCCTTTCCATGAAAGTGATTCTCACCAGTCTGTGCTTAGGGCTACATCAACAGCAAACAAACCATAGAGATAGAACTTGAAACTGCTTTATTGTGTCAAGTTTCAAAGAGCTAGCACAAACCGTGTTTGATTTAGAGTTCCAAATACATGTATCGCTATAGGAGAAAACAGAGTGAAACCTCAAAATGAAACCGGTTACTGCCAAGGAACGGTTTAACCTAGAAGAACGAAATTTGGCGAGCCAAGTGGGATTGGTGTACTGATCATTACCTGAAAGTTTCATCAAGATTGGGTGAAAAGTGTGTGCTGAGATTTCAGGAAACTCGTAGTTTTTTGGAAGCTTGGCAGGCCCTTTCCATGAAAGTGATTCTCGCCAGTCTCTGCTTAGGGCTACATCAACAGCAAACAAAAGATAGAGATAGAACTTGAAACTGCTTTATTGTGTCAAGTTTCAAAGAGCTAGCACAAACCGTGTTTGATTTAGAGTTCCAATTACATGTATCCCTATAGGAGAAAACAGAGTGAAAGCTCAAAATGAAACCGGTTACTGTCAACGAACGGTTTAACCTAGAAGAACGAAATTTGGCGAGCCAAGTGGGATTGGTGTACTGATCATTACCTGAAAGTTTCATCAAGATTGGGTGAAAAAGGGTGTGCTGAGATTTCAGGCAACTCGTAGTTTTCTGGAAGCTTGGCAGGCCCTTTCCATGAAAGTGATTCTCGCCAGTCTCTGCTTAGGGCTACATCAACAGCAAACAAACCATAGAGATAGAACTTGAAACCTGCTTTATTGTGTCAAGTTTCAAAGAGCTAGCACAACCGTGTTTGATTTAGAGTTCCAAATACATGTATCCCTATAGGAGAAAACAGAGTGAAACCTCAAAATGAAACCGGTTACTGCCAACGAACGGTTTAACCTAGAAGAAGGAAATTTGGCGAGCCAAGTGGGATTGGTGTACTGATCATTACCTGAAAGTTTCATCAAGATTGGGTGAAAAAGGGTGTGCTGAGATTTCAGGCAACTCGTAGTTTTTTGGAAGCTTGGCAGGCCCTTTCCATGAAAGTGATTCTCGCCAGTCTCTGCTTAGGGCTACATCAACAGCAAACAAACCATAGAGATAGAACTTGAAACTGCTTTATTGTGTCAAGTTTCAAAGAGCTAGCACAAACCGTGTTTGATTTAGAGTTTCCAATACATGTATCCCTATAGGAGAAAACAGAGTAAAACCTCAAAATGAAACCGGTTAGTGCCAACGAACGGTTTAACCTAGAAGAACGAAATTTGGCGAGCCAAGTGGGATTGGTGTACTGATCATTACCTGAAAGTTTCATCAAGATTGGGTGAAAAAGTGTGTGCTGAGATTTCAGGCAACTCGTAGTTTTTTGGAAGCTTGGCAGGCCCTTTCCATGAAAGTGATTCTCGCCAGTCTCTGCTTAGGGCTACATCAACAGCAAACAAACCATAGAGATAGAACTTGAAACTGCTTTATTGTGTCAAGTTTCAAAGAGCTAGCACAAACCGTGTTTGATTTAGAGTTCCAAATACATGTATCCCTATAGGAGAAAACAGAGTGAAACCTCAAAATGAAACCGGTTACTGCCAACGAACGGTTTAACCTAGAAGAAGGAAATTTGGCGATCCAAGTGGGATTGGTGTACTGATCATTACCTGAAATTTTCATCAAGATTGGGTGAAAAAGTGTTTGCTGAGATTTCAGGCAACTCGTAGTTTTTTGAAACCTTGGCAGGCCTTTCCATGAAAGTGATTCTCGCCAGTCTCTGCTTAGGGCTACATCAACAGCAAATAAACCATAGACATAGAACTTGAAACTGCTTTATTGTGTCAAGTTTCAAAGAGCTAGCACAAACCGTGTTTGATTTAGAGTTCCCAATACATGTATCCCTATAGGAGAAAACAGATGGAAACCTCAAAATGAAACCGGTTACTGCCAACGAACGGTTTAACCTAGAAGAACGAAATTTGGCGAGCCAAGTGGATTGGTGTACTGATCATTACCTGAAAGTTCATCAAGATTGGTTGAAAAAGTGTGTGCTGATATTTCAGGCAACTCGTAGTTTTTTGGAAGCTTGGCTGGCCCTTTCCATGAAAGTGATTCTCGCCAGTCTCTGCTTAGGGCTACATCAACAGCAAACAAACCATAGAGATAGAACTTGAAACTGCTTTATTGTGTCAAGTTTCAAAGAGCTAGCACAAACCATGTTTGATTTAGAGTTCCAAATACATGTATCCCTATAGGAGAAAACAGAGTGAAACCTCAAAATGAATCCGGTTACTGCCAACGAACGGTTTAACCTAGAAGAAGGAAATTTGGCGAGCCAAGTGGGATTGGTGTACTGATCATTACCTGAAAGTTTCATCAAGATTGGGTGAAAAAGTGTTTGCTGAGATTTCAGGCAACTCGTAGTTTTTTGAAACCTTGGCAGGCCCTTTCCATGAAAGTGATTCTCGCCAGTCTCTGCTTAGGGCTACATCAACAGCAAACAAACCATAGAGATAGAACTTGAAACTGCTTTATTGTGTCAAGTTTCAAAGAGCTAGCACAAACCGTGTTTGATTTAGAGTTCCAAATACATGTATCCCTATAGGAGAAAACAGAGTGAAACCTCAAAATGAAACCGGTTACTGCCAACGAACGTTTAACCTAGAAGAAGGAAATTTGGCGAGCCAAGTGGGATTGGTATACTGATCATTACCTAAAAGTTTCATCAAGATTGGGTGAAAAAGTGTTTGCTGAGATTTCAGGCAACTCGTAGTTTTTTGGAAGCTTGGCAGGCCCTTTCCATGAAAGTGATTCTCACCAGTCTCTGCTTAGGGCTACATCAACAGCAAACAAAATATAGAGATAGAACTTGAAACTGCTTTATTGTGTCAAGTTTTAAAGAGCTAGCACAAACCGTGTTTGATTTAGAGTTCCCAATACATGTATCCCTATAGGAGAAAACAGATGGAAACCTCAAAATGAAACCGGTACTGCCAACGAACGGTTTATCCTAGAAGAACGAAATTTCGCGAGCCAAGTGGGATTGGTGTCCTGATCATTACCTGAAAGTTTCATCAAGATTGGGTGAAAAAGGGTGTGCTGAGATTTCAGGCAACTCGTAGTTTTTTGGAAGCTTGGCAGGCCCTTTCCATGAAAGTGATTCTCACAAGTCTCTGCTTAGGGCTACAGCAACAGCAAACAAACAATAGAGATAGAACTTGAAACTGCTTTATTGTGTCAAGTTTCAAAGAGCTAGCACAAACCGTGTTTGATTTAGAGTTCCAAATACATGTATCCCTATAGGAGAAAACAGAGTGAAACCTCAAAATGAAACCGGTTACTGCCAACGAACGGTTTAACCTAGAAGAACGAAATTTGGCAAGACAAGTGGGATTGGTGTTCTGATCATTATCTGAAAGTTTCATCAAGATTGGGTGAAAAAGTGTGTGCTGAGATTTCAGGAAACTCGTAGTTTTCTGGAAGCTTGGCAGGCCCTTTCCATGGAAGTGATTCTCGCCAGTCTCTGTTTAGGGCTACATCAACAGCAAACAAACCATAGAGAGAGAACTTGAAACTGCTTTATTGTGTCAAGTTTCAAAGAGCTAGCACAAACCATGTTTGATTTAGAGTTCCAAATACATGTATCCCTATAGGAGAAAACAGAGTGAAACCTCAAATTGTAACCGGTTACTGCCAACGAACGGTTTAACCTAGAAGAACGAAATTTGGCGAGCCAAGTGGGATTGGTGTACTGATCATTACCTGAAAGTTTCATCAAGATTGGGTGAAAAAGTGTGTGCTGAGATTTCAGGCAACTCGTAGTTTTTGGAAGCTTGGCAGGCCCTTTCCATGAAAGTGATTCTCGCAGTCTCTGCTTAGGGCTACATCAACAGCAAACAAACCATAGAGATAGAACTTGAAACTGCTTTATTGTGTCAAGTTTCAAAGAGCTAGCACAAACCGTGTTTGATTTAGAGTTCCAAATACATGTATCCCTATAGGAGAAAACAGAGTGAAACCTCAAAATGAAACCGGTTACTGCCAACGAACGGTTTAACCTAGAAGAAGGAAATTTGGCGATCCAAGTGGGATTGGTGTACTGATCATTACCTGAAATTTTCATCAAGATTGGGTGAAAAAGTGTTTGCTGAGATTTCAGGCAACTCGTAGTTTTTTGAAACCTTGGCAGGCCCTTTCCATGAAGTGATTCTCGCCAGTCTCTGCTTAGGGCTACATCAACAGCAAATAAACCATAGACATAGAACTTGAAACTGCTTTATTGTGTCAAGTTTCAAAGAGCTAGCACAAACCGTGTTTGATTTAGAGTTCCCAATACATGTATCCCTATAGGAGAAAACAGATGGAAACCTCAAAATGAAACCGGTTACTGCCAACGAACGGTTTAACCTAGAAGAACGAAATTTGGCGAGCCAAGTGGGATTGGTGTACTGATCATTACCTTGAAAGTTTCATCAAGATTGGGTGAAAAAGTGTGTGCTGATATTTCAGGCAACTCGTAGTTTTTTGGAAGCTTGGCTGGCCCTTTCCATGAAAGTGATTCTCGCCAGTCTCTGCTTAGGGCTACATCAACAGGAAACAAACCATAGAGATAGAACTTGAAACTGCTTTATTGTGTCAAGTTTCAAAGAGCTAGCACAAACCATGTTTGATTTAGAGTTCCAAATACATGTATCCCTATAGGAGAAAACAGAGTGAAACCTCAAAATGAATCCGGTTACTGCCAACGAACGGTTTAACCTAGAAGAAGGAAATTTGGCGAGCCAAGTGGGATTGGTGTACTGATCATTACCTGAAAGTTTCATCAAGATTGGGTGAAAAAGTGTTTGCTGAGATTTCAGGCAACTCGTAGTTTTTTGAAACCTTGGCAGGCCCTTTCCATGAAAGTGATTCTCGCCAGTCTCTGCTTAGGGCTACATCAACAGCAAACAAACCATAGAGATAGAACTTGAAACTGCTTTATTGTGTCAAGTTTCAAAGAGCTAGCACAAACCGTGTTTGATTTAGAGTTCCAAATACATGTATCCCTATAGGAGAAAACAGAGTGAAACCTCAAAATGAAACCGGTTACTGCCAACGAACGGTTTAACCTAGAAGAAGGAAATTTGGCGAGCCAAGTGGGATTGGTATACTGATCATTACCTAAAAGTTTCATCAAGATTGGGTGAAAAAGTGTTTGCTGAGATTTCAGGCAACTCGTAGTTTTTTGGAAGCTTGGCAGGCCCTTTCCATGAAAGTGATTCTCACCAGTCTCTACTTAGGGCTACATCAACAGCAAACAAAACATAGAGATAGAACTTGAAACTGCTTTATTGTGTCAAGTTTTAAAGAGCTAGCACAAACCGTGTTTGATTTAGAGTTCCCAATACATGTATCCCTATAGGAGAAAACAGATGGAAACCTCAAAATGAAACCGGTTACTGCCAACGAACAGTTTAACCTAGAAGAACGAAATTTGGCGAGCCCAGTGATCATTACCTGAAAGTTTCATCAAGATTGGTGAAAAAAGTGTGTGCTGAGATTTCGGGCAACTCGTAGTTTTTTGGAAGCTTGGCAGGCCCTTTCCATGAAAGTGATTCTCGCCAGTCTCTGCTTAGGGCTACATCAACAGCAAACAAACCATAGAGATAGAACTTGAAACTGCTTTATTGTGTCAAGTTTCAAAGAGCTAGCACAAACCATGTTTGATTTAGAGTTCCAAATACATGTATCCCTATAGGAGAAAACAGAGTGAAACCTCAAAATGAAACCGGTTACTGCCAACGAACGGTTTAACCTAGAAGAACGAAATTTGGCGAGGCAAGTGGGATTGGTGTACTGATCATTACCTGAAAGTTTCATCAAGATTGGGTGAAAAAGTGTTTGCTGAGATTTCAGGCAACTCGTAGTTTTTTGAAACCTTGGCAGGCCCTTTCCATGAAAGTGATTCTCGCCAGTCTCTGCTTAGGGCTACATCAACAGCAAACAAACCATAGAGATAGAACTTGAAACTGCTTTATTGTGTCAAGTTTCAAAGAGCTAGCACAAAACGTGTTTGATTTAGAGTTTCCAATACATGTATCCCTATAAGAGAAAACAGAGTAAAACCTCAAAATGAAACCGGTTACTGCCAACGAACGGTTTAACCTAGAAGAACGAAATTTGGCGAGCAAAGTGGGATTGGTGTACTGATCATTTCCTGAATGTTTCATCAAGATTGGGTGAAAAAGTGTGTGCTGAGATTTCAGGCAACTCGTAGTTTTTTGGAAGCTTGGCAGGCCCTTTCCATGAAAGTGATTCTCGCCAGTCTCTGCTTAGGGCTACATCAACAGCAAACAAACCATAGAGATAGAACTTGAAACTGCTTTTTTGTGTCAAGTTTCAAAGAGCTAGCACAAAACCGTGTTTGATTTAGAGTTTCCAATGCATGTATCCCTATAGGAGAAAACAGAGTGAAACCTCAAAATGAAACCGGTTACTGCCAACGAACGGTTTAACCTAGAAGATCGAAATTTGGCGAGCCAAGTGGGATTGGTGTACTGATCATTACCTGAAATTTTCATCAAAATTGGGTGAAAAAGTGTGTGCTGAGATTTCAGGCAACTTGTAGTTTTTAGGAAGCTTGGCAGGCCCTTTCCATGAAAGTGATTCTCACCAGTCTGTGCTTAGGGCTACATCAACAGCAAACAAACCATAGAGATAGAACTTGAAACTGCTTTATTGTGTCAAGTTTCAAAGAGCTAGCACAAACCTTGTTTGATTTAGAGTTCCAAATACATGTATCGCTATAGGAGAAAACAGAGTGAAACCTCAAAATGAAACCGGTTACTGCCAAGGAACGGTTTAACCTAGAAGAACGAAATTTGGCGAGCCAAGTCGGATTGGTGTACTGATCATTACCTGAAAGTTTCATCAAGATTGGGTGAAAAAGTGTGTGCTGAGATTTCAGGAAACTCGTAGTTTTTTGGAAGCTTGGCAGGCCCTTTCCATGAAAGTGATTCTCGCCAGTCTCTGCTTAGGGCTACATCAACAGCAAACAAAACATAGAGATAGAACTTGAAACTGCTTTATTGTGTCAAGTTACAAAGAGCTAGCACAAACCGTGTTTGATTTAGAGTTCCAAATACATGTATCCCTATAGGAGAAAACAGAGTGAAACCTCAAAATGAAACTGGTTACTGCCAACGAACGGTTTAACCTAGAAGAACGAAATTTGGCGAGCCAAGTGGGATTGGTGTACTGATCATTACCTGAAAGTTTCATCAAGATTGGGTGAAAAAGGTTGTGCTGAGATTTCAGGCAACTCGTATTTTTTTGGAAGCTTGGCAGGCCCTTTCCATGAAAGTGATTCTCGCCAGTCTCTGCTTAGGGCTACATCAACAGCAAACAAACCATAGAGATAGAACTTGAAACTGCTTTATTGTGTCAAGTTTCAAAGAGCTAGCACAAACCGTGTTTGATTTAGAGTTCCAAATACATGTATCCCTATAGGAGAAAACAGAGTGAAACCTCAAAATGAAACCGGTTACTGCCAACGAACGGTTTAACCTAGAAGAAGGAAATTTGGCGAGCCAAGTGGGATTGGTGTACTGATCATTACCTGAAAGTTTCATCAAGATTGGGTGAAAAAGGGTGTGCTGAGATTTCAGGCAACTCGTAGTTTTTTGGAAGCTTGGCAGGCCCTTTCCATGAAAGTGATTCTCGCCAGTCTCTGCTTAGGGCTACATCAACAGCAAACAAACCATAGAGATAGAACTTGAAACTGCTTTATTGTGTCAAGTTTCAAAGAGCTAGCACAAACCGTGTTTGATTTAGAGTTCCAAATACATGTATCTTTATAGGAGAAAACAGAGTGAAACCTCAAAATGAAACCGGTTACTGCCAACGAACGGTTTAACCTAGAAGAACGAAATTTGGCGAGCCAAGTGGGATTGGTGTACTGATCATTACCTAAAAGTTTCATCAAGATTGGGTGAAAAGTGTTTGCTGAGATTTCAGGCAACTCGTAGTTTTTTGGAAGCTTGGCAGGCCCTTTCCATGAAAGTGATTCTCACCAGTCTCTGCTTAGGGCTACATCAACAACAAACAAACCATAGAGATAGAACTTGAAACTGCTTTATTGTGTCAAGTTTCAAAGAGCTAGCACAAACCGTGTTTGATTAGAGTTCCCAATACATGTATCCCTATAGGAGAAAACAGATGGAAACCTCAAAATGAAACCGGTTACTGCCAACGAACGGTTTATCCTAGAAGAACGAATTTGGCGAGCCAAGTGGGATTGGTGTACTGATCATTACCTGAAAGTTTCATCAAGATTGGTTGAAAAAGTGTGTGCTGAGATTTCAGGCAACCCGTAGTTTTTGGAAGCTTGGCAGGCCCTTTCCATGAAAGTGATTCTCGCCAGTCTCTGCTTAGGGCTACATCAACAGCAAACAAAACCATAGACCATAGAACTTGAAACTGCTTTATTGTGTCAAGTTTCAAAGAGCTAGCACAAACCGTGTTGGATTTAGAGTTCCAAATACATGTTTCCCTATAGGAGAAAACAGAGTGAAACCTCAAAATGAAACCGGTTACTGCCAACGAACGGTTTAACCTAGAAGAAGGAAATTTGGCGAGCCAAGTGGGATTGGTATACTGATCATTACCTAAAAGTTTCATCAAGATTGGGTGAAAAAGTGTTTGCTGAGATTTCAGGCAACTCGTAGTTTTTTGGAAGCTTGGCAGGCCCTTTCCATGAAAGTGATTCTCACCAGTCTCTGCTTAGGGCTACATCAACAGCAAACAAAATATAGAGATAGAACTTGAAACTGCTTTATTGTGTCAAGTTTCAAAGAGCTAGCACAAACCGTGTTTGATTTAGAGTTCCCAATACATGTATCCCTATAGAGAAAACAGATGGAAACCTCAAAATGAAACCGGTTACTGCCAACGAACGGTTTATCCTAGAAGAACGAAATTTCGCTAGCCAAGTGGGATTGGTGTCCTGATCATTACCTGAAAGTTTCATCAAGATTGGGTGAAAAAGGGTGTGCTGAGATTTCAGGCAACTCGTAGTTTTTTGAAGCTTGGGCAGGCCCTTTCCATGAAAGTGATTCTCGCCAGTCTCTGCTTAGGGCTACATCAACAGCAAACAAACCATAGAGATAGAACTTGAAACTGCTTTATTGTGTCAAGTTTCAAAGAGCTAGCACAAACCGTGTTTGATTTAGAGTTCCAAATACATGTATCCCTATAGGAGAAAACAGAGTGAAACCTCAAAATGAACCGGTTACTGCCAACGAACGGTTTAACCTAGAAGAAGGAAATTTGGCGATCCAAGTGGGATTGGTGTACTGATCATTACCTGAAATTTTCATCAAGATTGGGTGAAAAGTGTTTGCTGAGATTTCAGGCAACTCGTAGTTTTTTGAAACCTTGGCAGGCCTTTCCATGAAAGTGATTCTCGCCAGTCTCTGCTTAGGGCTACATCAACAGCAAATAAACCATAGACATAGAACTTGAAACTGCTTTATTGTGTCAAGTTTCAAAGAGCTAGCACAAACCGTGTTTGATTTAGAGTTCCCAATACATGTATCCCTATAGGAGAAAACAGATGGAAACCTCAAAATGAAACCGGTTACTGCCAACGAACGGTTTAACCTAGAAGAACGAAATTTGGCGAGCCAAGTGGATTGGTGTACTGATCATTACCTGAAAGTTTCATCAAGATTGGTTGAAAAAGTGTGTGCTGATATTTCAGGCAACTCGTAGTTTTTTGGAAGCTTGGCTGGCCCTTTCCATGAAAGTGATTCTCGCCAGTCTCTGCTTAGGGCTACATCAACAGGAAACAAACCATAGAGATAGAACTTGAAACTGCTTTATTGTGTCAAGTTTCAAAGAGCTAGCACAAACCATGTTTGATTTAGAGTTCCAAATACATGTATCCCTATAGGAGAAACAGAGTGAAACCTCAAAATGAACCGGTTACTGCCAACGAACGGTTTAACCTAGAAGAAGGAAATTTGGCGAGCCAAGTGGGATTGGTGTACTGATCATTACCTGAAAGTTTCATCAAGATTGGGTGAAAAAGTGTTTGCTGAGATTTCAGGCAACTCGTAGTTTTTTGAAACCTTGGCAGGCCCTTTCCATGAAAGTGATTCTCGCCAGTCTCTGCTTAGGGCTACATCAACAGCAAACAAACCATAGAGATAGAACTTGAAACTGCTTTATTGTGTCAAGTTTCAAAGAGCTAGCACAAACCGTGTTTGATTTAGAGTTCCAAATACATGTATCCCTATAGGAGAAAACAGAAGTGAAACCTCAAAATGAAACCGGTTACTGCCAACGAACGGTTTAACCTAGAAGAAGGAAATTTGGCGAGCCAAGTGGGATTGGTATACTGATCATTACCTAAAAGTTTCATCAAGATTGGGTGAAAAAGTGTTTGCTGAGATTTCAGGCAACTCGTAGTTTTTTGGAAGCTTGGCAGGCCCTTTCCATGAAGTGATTCTCACCAGTCTCTACTTAGGGCTACATCAACAGCAAACAAAATATAGAGATAGAACTTGAAACTGCTTTATTGTGTCAAGTTTAAAGAGCTAGCACAAACCGTGTTTGATTTAGAGTTCCCAATACATGTATCCCTATAGGAGAAAACAGATGGAAACCTCAAAATGAAACCGGTTACTGCCAACGAACAGTTTAACCTAGAAGAACGAAATTTGGCGAGCCCAGTGATCATTACCTGAAAGTTTCATCAAGATTGGGTGAAAAAGTGTGTGCTGAGATTTCGGGCAACTCGTAGTTTTTTGGAAGCTTGGCAGGCCCTTTCCATGAAAGTGATTCTCGCCAGTCTCTGCTTAGGGCTACATCAACAGCAAACAAACCATAGAGATAGAACTTGAAACTGCTTTATTGTGTCAAGTTTCAAAGAGCTAGCACAAACCATGTTTGATTTAGAGTTCCAAATACATGTATCCCTATAGGAGAAAACAGAGTGAAACCTCAAAATGAAACCGGTTACTGCCAACGAACGGTTTAACCTAGAAGAACGAAATTTGGCGAGGCAAGTGGGATTGGTGTACTGATCATTACCTGAAAGTTTCATCAAGATTGGTGAAAAAGTGTTTGCTGAGATTTCAGGCAACTGTAGTTTTTTGAAACCTTGGCAGGCCCTTTCCATGAAAGTGATTCTCGCCAGTCTCTGCTTAGGGCTACATCAACAGCAAACAAACCATAGAGATAGAACTTGAAACTGCTTTATTGTGTCAAGTTTCAAAGAGCTAGCACAAAACGTGTTTGATTTAGAGTTTCCAATACATGTATCCCTATAAGAGAAAACAGAGTAAAACCTCAAAATGAAACCGGTTACTGCCAACGAACGGTTTAACCTAGAAGAACGAAATTTGGCGAGCAAAGTGGGATTGGTGTACTGATCATTTCCTGAATGTTTCATCAAGATTGGGTGAAAAAGTGTGTGCTGAGATTTCAGGCAACTCGTAGTTTTTTGGAAGCTTGGCAGGCCCTTTCCATGAAAGTGATTCTCGCCAGTCTCTGCTTAGGGCTACATCAACAGCAAACAAACCATAGAGATAGAACTTGAAACTGCTTTTTTGTGTCAAGTTTCAAAGAGCTAGCACAAACCGTGTTTGATTTAGAGTTTCCAATGCATGTATCCCTATAGGAGAAAACAGAGTGAAACCTCAAAATGAAACCGGTTACTGCCAACGAACGGTTTAACCTAGAAGATCGAAATTTGGCGAGCCAAGTGGATTGGTGTACTGATCATTACCTGAAATTTTCATCAAATTGGGTGAAAAAGTGTGTGCTGAGATTTCAGGCAACTTGTAGTTTTTAGGAAGCTTGGCAGGCCCTTTCCATGAAAGTGATTCTCACCAGTCTGTGCTTAGGGCTACATCAACAGCAAACAAACCATAGAGATAGAACTTGAAACTGCTTTATTGTGTCAAGTTTCAAAGAGCTAGCACAAACCTTGTTTGATTTAGAGTTCCTAAATACATGTATCGCTATAGGAGAAAACAGAGTGAAACCTCAAAATGAAACCGGTTACTGCCAAGGAACGGTTTAACCTAGAAGAACGAAATTTGGCGAGCCAAGTCGGATTGGTGTACTGATCATTACCTGAAAGTTTCATCAAGATTGGGTGAAAAAGTGTGTGCTGAGATTTCAGGAAACTCGTAGTTTTTTGGAAGCTTGGCAGGCCCTTTCCATGAAAGTGATTCTCGCCAGTCTCTGCTTAGGGCTACATCAACAGCAAACAAACATAGAGATAGAACTTGAAACTGCTTTATTGTGTCAAGTTACAAAGAGCTAGCACAAACCGTGTTTGATTTAGAGTTCCAAATACATGTATCCCTATAGGAGAAAACAGAGTGAAACTCAAAATGAAACTGGTTACTGCCAACGAACGGTTTAACCTAGAAGAACGAAATTTGGCGAGCCAAGTGGGATTGGTGTACTGATCATTACCTGAAGTTTCATCAAGATTGGGTGAAAAAGGTTGTGCTGAGATTTCAGGCAACTCGTAGTTTTTTGGAAGCTGGCAGGCCCTTTCCATGAAAGTGATTCTCGCCAGTCTCTGCTTAGGGCTACATCAACAGCAAACAAACCATAGAGATAGAACTTGAAACTGCTTTATTGTGTCAAGTTTCAAAGAGCTAGCACAAACCGTGTTTGATTTAGAGTTCCAAATACATGTATCCCTATAGGAGAAAACAGAGTGAAACCTCAAAATGAAACCGGTTACTGCCAACGAACGGTTTAACCTAGAAGAAGGAAATTTGGCGAGCCAAGTGGGATTGGTGTACTGATCATTACCTGAAAGTTTCA
>NW_027522279.1:0-21358 GCF_052094955.1 Ictidomys tridecemlineatus | reverse complement strand
CAGCACACACTTTTTCACCCAATCTTGATGAAACTTTCAGGTAATGATCAGTACACCAATCCCACTTGGCTCGCCAAATTTCTTTCTTCTAGGTGAAACCGTTCGTTGGCAGTAACCGGTTTCATTTTGAGGTTTCACTCTGTTTTCTCCTATAGGGATACATGTATTTGGAACTCTAAATCAAACACGGTTTGTGCTAGCTCTTTGAAACTTGACACCATAAAGCAGTTTCAAGTTCTATCTCTATGGTTTGTTTGCTGTTCATGTAGCCCTAAGCAGAGACTGGCGAGAATTTCTTTCACGGAAAGGGCCTGCCAAGCTTCCAAAAAACTACGAGTTGCCTGAAATCTCAGCACACACTTTTTCACCCAACCTTGATGAAACTTTCAGGTAATGATCAGTACACCAATACCACTTGGCTCGCCAAATGTCTTTCTTCTAGGTGAAACCGTTCGTTGGCAGTAACCGGTTTCATTTTGAGGTTTCACTGTGTTTTCTCCTATAGGGATACATGTATTTGGAACTCTAAATCAAACACGGTTTGTGCTAGCTCTTTGAAACTTGACACCATAAAGCAGTTTCAAGTTCTATCTCTATGGTTTGTTTGCTGTTGATGTAGCCCTAAGCAGAGACTGGCGAGAAGCACTTTCATGGAAAGGGCCTGCCAAGCTTCCAAAAAACTACGAGTTGCTTGAAATCTCAGCACACACTTTTTCACCCAACCTTGATGAAACTTTCAGGTAATGATCAGTACACCAATCCCACTTGGCTCGCCAAATTTCTTTCTTCTAGGTGAAACCGTTCGTTGGCAGTAACCGGTTTCATTTTGAGGTTTCACTCTGTTTTCTCCTATAGGGATACATGTATTTGGAACTCTAAATCAAACACGGTTTGTGCTAGCTCTTTGAAACTTGACACCATAAAGCAGTTTCAAGTTCTATCTCTATGGTTTGTTTGCTGTTGATGTAGCCCTAAGCAGAGACTGGCGAGAATTTCTTTCACGGAAAGGGCCTGCCAAGCTTCCCAAAAACCATGAGTTGCCTGAAATCTCAGCACACACTTTTTCACCCAATCTTGTTGAAACTTTCAGGTAACGATCAGTACACCAATCCCACTTGGCTCGCCAAATTTCGTTCTTCTAGGTGAAACCGTTCGTTGGCAGTAACCGGTTTCATTTTGAGGTTTCACTCTGTTTTCTCCTATAGGGATACATGTATTTGGAACTCTAAATCAAACACGGTTTGTGCTAGCTCTTTGAAACTTGACACCATAAAGCAGTTTCAAGTTCTATCTCCTTGGTTTGTTTGCTGTTGATGTAGCCCTAAGCAGAGACTGGCGAGAATCACTTTCATGGAAAGGGCCTGCCAAGCTTCCAAAAAACTACGAGTTGCCTGAAATCTCAGCACACACTTTTTCACCCAACCTTGATGAAACTTTCAGGTAATGATCAGTACACCAATACCACTTGGCTCGCCAAATGTCTTTCTTCTAGGTGAAACCGTTCGTTGGCAGTAACCGGTTTCATTTTGAGGTTTCACTGTGTTTTCTCCTATAGGGATACATGTATTTGGAACTCTAAATCAAACACGGTTTGTGCTAGCTCTTTGAAACTTGACACCATAAAGCAGTTTCAAGTTCTATCTCTATGGTTTGTTTGCTGTTGATGTAGCCCTAAGCAGAGACTGGCGAGAAGCACTTTCATGGAAAGGGCCTGCCAAGCTTCCAAAAAACTACGAGTTGCTTGAAATCTCAGCACACACTTTTTCACCCAACCTTGATGAAACTTTCAGGTAATGATCAGTACACCAATCCCACTGGGCTCGCCAAATTTCGTTCTTCTAGGTGAAACCGTTCTTTGGCAGTAACCGGTTTCATTTTGAGGTTTCAGTCTGTTTTCTCCTAGAGGGATACATGTATTTGGAACTCTAAATCAAACACGGTTTGTGCTAGCTCTTTGAAACTTGACACCATAAAGCAGTTTCAAGTTCTATCTCTATGGTTTGTTTGCTGTTGATGTAGCCCTAAGCAGAGACTGGCGAGAATCACTTTCATGGAAAGGGCCTGCCAAGCTTCCAAAAAACTACGAGTTGCCTGAAATCTCAGCACACACTTTTTCACCCAATCTTGATGAAACTTTCAGGTAATGATCAGTACACCAATCCCACTTGGCTCGCCAAATTTCGTTCTTCTAGGTGAAACCGTTCGTTGGCAGTAACCGGTTTCATTTTGAGGTTTCACTCTGTTTTCTCCTATAGGGATACATGTATTTGGAACTCTAAATCAAACACGGTTTGTGCTAGCTCTTTGAAACTTGACACCATAAAGCAGTTTCAAGTTCTATCTCTATGGTTTGTTTGCTGTTGATGTAGCCCTAAGCAGAGACTGGCGAGAATCACTTTCATGGAAAGGGCCTGCCAAGCTTCCAAAAAACTACGAGTTGCCTGAAATCTCAGCACACACTTTTTCACCCAACCTTGATGAAACATTCAGGTAATGATCAGTACACCAATCCCACTTGGCTCGCCAAATTTCGTTCTTCTAGGTGAAACCGTTCGTTGGCAGTAACCGGTTTCATTTTGAGGTTTCACTCTGTTTTCTCCTATAGGGATACATGTATTTGGAACTCTAAATCAAACACGGTTTGTGCTAGCTCTTTGAAACTTGACACCATAAAGCAGTTTCAAGTTCTATCTCTATGGTTTGTTTGCTGTTGATGTAGCCCTAAGCAGAGACTGGCGAGAATCACTTTCATGGAAAGGGCCTGCCAAGCTTCCAAAAAACTACGAGTTGCCTGAAATTTCAGCACACACTTTTTCACCCAACCTTGATGAAACTTTCAGGTAATGATCAGTACACCAATCCCACTTGGCTCGCCAAATTTCTTTCTTCTAGGTGAAACCGTTCGTTGGCAGTAACCGGTTTCATTTTGAGGTTTCACTCTGTTTTCTCCTATAGGGATACATGTATTTGGAACTCTAAATCAAACACGGTTTGTGCTAGCTCTTTGAAACTTGACACCATAAAGCAGTTTCAAGTTCTATCTCTATGGTTTGTTTGCTGTTGATGTAGCCCTAAGCAGAGACTGGCGAGAATTTCTTTCACGGAAAGGGCCTGCCAAGCTTCCAAAAAACTACGAGTTGCCTGAAATCTCAGGACACACTTTTTCACCCAACCTTGATGAAACTTTCAGGTAATGATCAGTACACCAATACCACTTGGCTCGCCAAATGTCTTTCTTCTAGGTGAAACCGTTCGTTGGCAGTAACCGGTTTCATTTTGAGGTTTCACTCTGTTTTCTCCTATAGGGATACATGTATTTGGAACTCTAAATCAAACACGGTTTGTGCTAGCTCTTTGAAACTTGACACCATAAAGCAGTTTCAAGTTCTATCTCTATGGTTTGTTTGCTGTTGATGTAGCCCTAAGCAGAGACTGGCGAGAATCACATTCATGGAAAGGGCCTGCCAAGCTTTCAAAAAACTACGAGTTGCCTGAAATCTCAGCACACACTTTTTCACCCAACCTTGATGAAACATTCAGGTAATGATCAGTACACCAATCCCACTTGGCTCGCCAAATTTCGTTCTTCTAGGTGAAACCGTTCGTTGGCAATAACCGGTTTCATTTTGAGGTTTCACTCTGTTTTCTCCTATAGGGATACATGTATTTGGAACTCTAAATCAAACACGGTTTGTGCTAGCTCTTTGAAACTTGACACCATAAAGCAGTTTCAAGTTCTATCTCCTTGGTTTGTCTGCTGTTGATGTAGCCCTAAGCAGAGACTGGCGAGAATCACTTTCATGGAAAGGGCCTGCCAAGCTTCCAAAAAACTACGAGTTGCCTGAAATCTCAGCACACACTTTTTCACCCAATCTTGATGAATATTTCAGGTAACGATCAGTACACCAATCCCACTTGGCTCACCAAATTTCGTTCTTCTAGGTGAAACCGTTCGTTGGCAGTAACCGGTTTCATTTTGAGGTTTCACTGTGTTTTCTCCTATAGGGATACATGTATTTGGAACTCTAAATCAAACACGGTTTGTGCTAGCTCTTTGAAACTTGACACCATAAAGCAGTTTCAAGTTCTATCTCTATGGTTTGTTTGCTGTTGATGTAGCCCTAAGCAGAGACTGGCGAGAATCACTTTCATGGAAAGGGCCTGCCAAGCTTCCAAAAAACTACGAGTTGCCTGAAATCTCAGCACACACTTTTTCACCCAACCTTGATGAAACTTTCAGGTAATAATCAGTACACCAATTCCACTTGGCTCGCCAAATTTCGTTCTTCTAGGTGAAACCGTTCGTTGGCAGTAACCGGTTTCATTTTGAGGTTTCACTCTGTTTTCTCCTATAGGGATACATGTATTTGGAACTCTAAATCAAACACGGTTTGTGCTAGCTCTTTGAAACTTGACACCATAAAGCAGTTTCAAGTTCTATCTCTATGGTTTGTTTGCTGTTGATGTAGCCCTAAGCAGAGACTGGCGAGAATCACTTTCATGGAAAGGGCCTGCCAAGCTTCCAAAAAAGTACGAGTTGCCTGAAATCTCAGCACACACTTTTTCACCGAATCTTGATGAAACTTTCAGGTAATGATCAGTACACCAATCCCACGTGGCTCGCCAAATTTCGTTCTTCTAGGTGAAACCGTTCGTTGGCAGTAACCGGTTTCATTTTGAGGTTTCACTCTGTTTTCTCCTATAGGGATACATGTATTTGGAACTCTAAATCAAACACGGTTTGTGCTAGCTCTTTGAAACTTGACACCATAAAGCAGTTTCAAGTTCTATCTCTATGGTTTGTTTGCTGTTGATGTAGCCCTAAGCAGAGACTGGCGAAAATCACTTTCATGGAAAGGGCCTGCCAAGCTTCCAAAAACTTCGAGTTGCCCGAAATCTCAGCACACACTTTTTCACCCAACCTTGATGAAACTTTCAGGTAATGATCAGTACACCAATCCCACTTGGCTCGCCAAATTTCCTTCTTCTAGGTGAAACCGTTCGTTGGCAGTAACCGGTTTCATTTTGAGGTTTCACTCTGTTTTCTCCTATAGGGATACATATATTTGGAACTCTAAATCAAACACGGTTTGTGCTAGCTCTTTGAAACTTGACACCATAAAGCAGTTTCAAGTTCTATCTCTATGGTTTGTTTGCTGTTGATGTAGCCCTAAGCAGAGACTGGCGAGAATCACTTTCATGGAAAGGGCCTGCCAAGCTTACAAAAAACTACGAGTTGCCTGAAATCTCAGCACACACTTTTTCACCCAACCTTGATGAAACTTTCTGGTAATGATCAGTACACCAATCCCACTTGGCTCGCCAAATTTCGTTCTTCTAGGTGAAACCGTTCGTTGGCAGTAACCGGTTTCATTTTGAGGTTTCACTCTGTTTTCTCCTATAGGGATACATGTATTTGGAACTCTAAATCAAACACGGTTTGTGCTAGCTCTTTGAAACTTGACACCATAAAGCAGTTTCAAGTTCTATCTCTATGGTTTGTTTGCTGTTGATGTAGCCCTAAGCAGAGACTGGCGAGAATCACTTTCATGGAAAGGGCCTGCCAAGCTTCCAAAAAACTACGAGTTTCCTGAAATCTCAGCACACACTTTTTCACCCAACCTTGATGAAACTTTCAGGTAATGATCAGTACACCAATCCCACTTGGCTCGCCAAATTTCGTTCTTCTAGGTGAAACCGTTCGTTGGCAGTAACCGGTTTCATTTTGAGGTTTCACTGTGTTTTCTCCTATAGGTATACATGTATTTGGAACTCTAAATCAAACACGGTTTGTGCTAGCTCTTTGAAACTTGACACCATAAAGCAGTTTCAAGTTCTATCTCTATGGTTTGTTTGCTGTTGATGTAGCCCTAAGCAGAGACTGG
The DNA here is from genome assembly GCF_052094955.1 of Ictidomys tridecemlineatus. Taxonomy (NCBI): domain Eukaryota; kingdom Metazoa; phylum Chordata; class Mammalia; order Rodentia; family Sciuridae; genus Ictidomys; species Ictidomys tridecemlineatus. The sequence goes on along the minus strand of NW_027522279.1, from coordinate 15,473 downwards.
CGAGAATCACTTTCATGGAAAGGGCCTGCCAAGCTTCCAAAAAACTACGAGTTGCCTGAAATCTCAGCACACACTTTTTCACCCAACCTTGATGAAACTTTCAGGTAATAATCAGTACACCAATTCCACTTGGCTCGCCAAATTTCGTTCTTCTAGGTGAAACCGTTCGTTGGCAGTAACCGGTTTCATTTTGAGGTTTCACTCTGTTTTCTCCTATAGGGATACATGTATTTGGAACTCTAAATCAAACACGGTTTGTGCTAGCTCTTTGAAACTTGACACCATAAAGCAGTTTCAAGTTCTATCTCTATGGTTTGTTTGCTGTTGATGTAGCCCTAAGCAGAGACTGGCGAGAATCACTTTCATGGAAAGGGCCTGCCAAGCTTCCAAAAAAGTACGAGTTCCCTGAAATCTCAGCACACACTTTTTCACCCAATCTTGATGAAACTTTCAGGTAATGATCAGTACACCAATCCCACTTGGCTCGCCAAATTTCGTTCTTCTAGGTGAAACCGTTCGTTGGCAGTAACCGGTTTCCATATTTTGAGGTTTCACTCTGTTTTCTCCTATAGGGATACATGTATTTGGAACTCTAAATCAAACACGGTTTGTGCTAGCTCTTTGAAACTTGACACCATAAAGCAGTTTCAAGTTCTATCTCTATGGTTTGTTTGCTGTTGATGTAGCCCTAAGCAGAGACTGGCGAGAATCACTTTCATGGAAAGGGCCTGCCAAGCTTCCAAAAACTTCGAGTTGCCCGAAATCTCAGCACACACTTTTTCACCCAACCTTGATGAAACTTTCAGGTAATGATCAGTACACCAATCCCACTTGGCTCGCCAGATTTCCTTCTTCTAGGTGAAACCTTTCGTTGGCAGTAACCGGTTTCATTTTGAGGTTTCACTCTGTTTTCTCCTATAGGGATACATGTATTTGGAACTCTAAATCAAACACGGTTTGTGCTAGCTCTTTGAAACTTGACACCATAAAGCAGTTTCAAGTTCTATCTCTATGGTTTGTTTGCTGTTGATGTAGCCCAAAGCAGAGACTGGCGAGAATCACTTTCATGGAAAGGGCCTGCCAAGCTTCCAAAAAACTACGAGTTGCCTGAAATCTCAGCATACACTTTTTCACCCAACCTTGATGAAACTTTCTGGTAATGATCAGTACACCAATCCCACTTGCCTCGCCAAATTTCGTTCTTCTAGGTGAAACCGTTCGTTGGCAGTAACCGGTTTCATTTTGAGGTTTCACTCTGTTTTCTCCTATAGGGATACATGTATTTGGAACTCTAAATCAAACACGGTTTGTGCTAGCTCTTTGAAACTTGACACCATAAAGCAGTTTCAAGTTCTATCTCTATGGTTTGTTTGCTGTTGATGTAGCCCTAAGCAGAGACTGGCGAGAATCACTTTCATGGAAAGGGCCTGCCAAGCTTCCAAAAAACTACGAGTTGCCTGAAATCTCAGCACACACTTTTTCACCAAATCTTGATGAAACTTTCAGGTAATGATCAGTACACCAATCCCACTTGGCTCGCCAAATTTCGTTCTTCTAGGTGAAACCGTTCGTTGGCAGTAACCGGTTTCATTTTGAGGTTTCACTGTGTTTTCTCCTACAGGGATACATGTATTTGGAACTCTAAATCAAACACGGTTTGTGCTAGCTCTTTGAAACTTGACACCATAAAGCAGTTTCAAGTTCTATCTCTATGGTTTGTTTGCTGTTGATGTAGCCCTAAGCAGAGACTGGCGAGAATCACTTTCATGGAAAGGGCCTGCCAAGCTTCCAAAAAACTACGAGTTGCCTGAAATCTCAGCACACACTTTTTCACCCAACCTTGATGAAACTTTCAGGTAATGATCAGTACACCAATACCACTTGGCTCGCCAAATGTCTTTCTTCTAGGTGAAACCGTTCGTTGGCAGTAACCGGTTTCATTTTGAGGTTTCACTGTGTTTTCTCCTATAGGGATACATGTATTTGGAACTCTAAATCAAATACGGTTTGTGCTAGCTCTTTGAAACTTGACACCATAAAGCAGTTTCAAGTTCTATCTCTATGGTTTGTTTGCTGTTGATGTAGCCCTAAGCAGAGACTGGCGAGAAGCACTTTCATGGAAAGGGCCTGCCAAGCTTCCAAAAAACTACGAGTTGCTTGAAATCTCAGCACACACTTTTTCACCCAACCTTGATGAAACTTTCAGGTAATGATCAGTACACCAATCCCACTGGGCTCGCCAAATTTCGTTCTTCTAGGTGAAACCGTTCTTTGGCAGTAACCGGTTTCATTTTGAGGTTTCACTCTGTTTTCTCCTAGAGGGATACATGTATTTGGAACTCTAAATCAAACACGGTTTGTGCTAGCTCTTTGAAACTTGACACCATAAAGCAGTTTCAAGTTCTATCTCTATGGTTTGTTTGCTGTTGATGTAGCCCTAAGCAGAGACTGGCGAGAATCACTTTCATGGAAAGGGCCTGCCAAGCTTCCAAAAAACTACGAGTTGCCTGAAATCTCAGCACACACTTTTTCACCCAATCTTGATGAAACTTTCAGGTAATGATCAGTACACCAATCCCACTTGGCTCGCCAAATTTCGTTCTTCTAGGTGAAACCGTTCGTTGGCAGTAACCGGTTTCATTTTGAGGTTTAACTCTGTTTTCTCCTATAGGGATACATGTATTTGGAACTCTAAATCAAACACGGTTTGTGCTAGCTCTTTGAAACTTGACACCTAAAGCAGTTTCAAGTTCTATCTCTATGGTTTGTTTGCTGTTGATGTAGCCTCCTAAGCAGAGACTGGCGAGAATCACTTTCATGGAAAGGGCCTGCCCAAGCTTCCAAAAAACTACGAGTTGCCTGAAATCTCAGCACACACTTTTTCACCCAACCTTGATGAAACATTCAGGTAATGATCAGTACACCAATCCCACTTGGCTCGCCAAATTTCGTTCTTCTAGGTGAAACCGTTCGTTGGCAGTAACCGGTTTCATTTTGAGGTTTCACTCTGTTTTCTCCTATAGGGATACATGTATTTGGAACTCTAAATCAAACACGGTTTGTGCTAGCTCTTTGAAACTTGACACCATAAAGCAGTTTCAAGTTCTATCTCTATGGTTTGTTTGCTGTTGATGTAGCCCTAAGCAGAGACTGGCGAGAATCACTTTCATGGAAAGGGCCTGCCAAGCTTCCAAAAAACTACGAGTTGCCTGAAATTTCAGCACACACTTTTTCAACCAACCTTGATGAAACTTTCAGGTAATGATCAGTACACCAATCCCACTTGGCTCGCCAAATTTCTTTCTTCTAGGTGAAACCGTTCATTGGCAGTAACCGGTTTCATTTTGAGGTTTCACTCTGTTTTCTCCTATAGGGATACATGTATTTGGAACTCTAAATCAAACACGTTTGTGCTAGCTCTTTGAAACTTGACACCATAAAGCAGTTTCAAGTTCTATCTCTATGGTTTGTTTGCTGTTCATGTAGCCCTAAGCAGAGACTGGCGAGAATCACTTTCATGGAAAGGGCCTGCCAAGCTTCCAAAAAACTACGAGTTGCCTGAAATTTCAGCACACACTTTTTCACCCAACCTTCATGAAACTTTCAGGTAATGATCAGTACACCAATCCCACTTGGCTCGCCAAATTTCGTTCTTCTAGGTGAAACCGTTCGTTGGCAGTAACCGGTTTCATTTTGAGGTTTCAATCTGTTTTCTCCTATAGGATACATGTATTTGGAACTGTAAATCAAACACGGTTTGTGCTAGCTCTTTGAAACTTGACACCATAAAGCAGTTTCAAGTTCTATCTCTATGGTTTGTTTGCTGTTGATGTAGCCCTAAGCAGAGACTGGCGAGAATCACTTTCATGGAAAGGGCCTGCCAAGCTTCCAAAAAACTACGAGTTGACTGAAATCTCAGCAAACACTTTTTCACCCAATCTTGATGAAACTTTCAGGTAATGATCAGTACACCAATCCCACTTGGCTCGCCAAATTTCGTTCTTCTAGGTGAAACCGTTCGTTGGCAGTAACCGGTTTCATTTTGAGGTTTCACTGTGTTTTCTCCTATAGGGATACATGTATTTGGAACTCTAAATCAAACACGGTTTGTGCTTGCTCTTTGAAACTTGACACCATAAAGCAGTTTCAAGTTCTATCTCTATGGTTTGTTTGCTGTTGATGTAGCCCTAAGCAGAGACTGGCGAGAATCACTTTCATGGAAAGGGCCTGCCAAGCTTCCAAAAAACTACGAGTTGCCTGAAATCTCAGCACACACTTTTTCACCCAACCTTGATGAAACTTTCAGGTAATAATCAGTACACCAATCCCACTTGGCTCGCCAAATTTCGTTCTTCTAGGTGAAACCGTTCGTTGGCAGTAACCGGTTTCATTTTGAGGTTTCACTCTGTTTTCTCCTATAGGGATACATGTATTTGGAACTCTAAATCAAACACGGTTTGTGCTAGCTCTTTGAAACTTGACACCATAAAGCAGTTTCAAGTTCTATCTCTATGGTTTGTTTGCTGTTGATGTAGCCCTAAGCAGAGACTGGCGAGAATCACTTTCATGGGAAAGGGCCTGCCAAGCTTCCAAAAAACTACGAGTTGCCTGAAATTTCAGCACACACTTTTTCACCCAACCTTGATGAAACTTTCAGGTAATGATCAGTACACCAATCCCACTTGGCTCGCCAAATTTCTTTCTTTTAGGTGAAACCGTTCGTTGGCAGTAACCGGTTTCATTTTGAGGTTTCACTCTGTTTTCTCCTATAGGGATACATGTATTTGGAACTCTAAATCAAACACGGTTTGTGCTAGCTCTTTGAAACTTGACACCATAAAGCAGTTTCAAGTTCTATCTCTATGGTTTGTTTGCTGTTGATGTAGCCCTAAGCAGAGACGCGCGAGAATTTCTTTCACGAAAAGGGCCTGCCAAGTTTCCAAAAAACCAGGAGTTGCCTGAAATCTCAGCACACACTTTTTCACCCAATCTTGATGAAACTTTCAGGTAACGATCAGTACACCAATCCCACTTGGCTCGCCAAATTTCGTTCTTCTAGGTTAAACCGTTCATTGGCAGTAACCGGTTTCATTTTGAGGTTTCACTCTGTTTTCTCCTAGAGGGATACATGTATTTGGAACTCTAAATCAAACACGGTTTGTGCTAGCTCTTTGAAACTTGACACCATAAAGCAGTTTCAAGTTCTATCTCTATGGTTTGTTTGCTGTTGATGTAGCCCTAAGCAGAGACTGGCGAGAATCACTTTCATGGAAAGGGCCTGCCAAGCTTCCAAAAAACTACGAGTTGCCTGAAATCTCAGCACACACTTTTTCACCCAACCTTGATGAAACATTCAGGTAATGATCAGTACACCAATCCCACTTGGCTCGCCAAATTTCGTTCTTCTAGGTGAAACCGTTCGTTGGCAGTAACCGGTTTCATTTTGAGGTTTCACTCTGTTTTCTCCTATAGGGATACATATATTTGGAACTCTAAATCAAACACGGTTTGTGCTAGCTCTTTGAAACTTGACACCATAAAGCAGTTTCAAGTTCTATCTCTATGGTTTGCTTGCTGTTGATGTAGCCCTAAGCAGAGACTGGCGAGAATCACTTTCATGGAAAGGGCCTGCCAAGCTTCCAAAAAACTACGAGTTGCCTGAAATTTCAGCACACACTTTTTCACCCAACCTTGATGAAACTTTCAGGTAATGATCAGTACACCAATCCCACTTGGCTCGCCAAATTTCTTTCTTCTGGGTGAAACCGTTCATTGGCAGTAACCGGTTTCATTTTGAGGTTTCACTCTGTTTTCTCCTATAGGGATACATGTATTTGGAACTCTAAATCAAACACGGTTTGTGCTAGCTCTTTGAAACTTGACACCATAAAGCAGTTTCAAGTTCTATCTCTATGGTTTGTTTGCTGTTGATGTAGCCCTAAGCAGAAACTGGCGAGAATCTCTTTCACGGAAAGGGCCTGCCAAGCTTCCAAAAAACTACGAGTTGCCTGAAATCTCAGCACACACTTTTTCACCCAATCTTGATGAAACTTTCAGGTAACGATCAGTACACCAATCCCACTTGGCTCGCCAAATTTCGTTCTTCTAGGTGAAACCGTTCGTTGGCAGTAACCGGTTTCATTTTGAGGTTTCACTCTGTTTTCTCCTATAGGGATACATGTATTTGGAACTCTAAATCAAACACGGTTTGTGCTAGCTCTTTGAAACTTGACACCATAAAGCAGTTTCAAATTCTATCTCTATGGTTTGTTTGCTGTTGATGTAGCCCTAAGCAGAGACTGGCGAGAATCACTTTCATGGAAAGGGCCTGCCAAGCTTCCAAAAAACTACGAGTTGCCTGAAATCTCAGCACACACTTTTTCACCCAACCTTGATGAAACTTTCAGGTAATAATCAGTACACCAATTCCACTTGTCTCGCCAAATTTCGTTCTTCTAGGTGAAACCGTTCGTTGGCAGTAACCGGTTTCATTTTGAGGTTTCACTCTGTTTTCTCCTATAGGGATACATGTATTTGGAACTCTAAATCAAACACGGTTTGTGCTAGCTCTTTGAAACTTGACACCATAAAGCAGTTTCAAGTTCTATCTCTATGGTTTGTTTGCTGTTGATGTAGCCCTAAGCAGAGACTGGCGAGAATCACTTTCATGGAAAGGGCCTGCCAAGCTTCCAAAAAACTACGAGTTGCCTGAAATTTCAGCACACACTTTTTCACCTAACCTTGATGAAACTTTCAGGTAATGATCAGTACACCAATCCCACTTGGCTCGCCAAATTTCTTTCTTCTAGGTGAAACCGTTCGTTGGCAGTAACCGGTTTCATTTTGAGGTTTCACTGTGTTTTCTCCTATAGGGATACATGTATTTGGAACTCTAAATCAAACACGGTTTGTGCTAGCTCTTTGAAACTTGACACCATAAAGCAGTTTCAAGTTCTATCTCTATGGTTTGTTTGCTGTTGATGTAGCCCTAAGCAGAGACTGGCGAGAATCTCTTTCACGGAAAGGGGCTGCCAAGCTTCCAAAAAACCAGGAGTTGCCTGAAATCTCAGCACACACTTTTTCACCCAATCTTGATGAAACTTTCATGTAACGATCAGTACACCAATCCCACTTGGCTCGCCAAATTTCGTTCTTTTAGGTGAAACCGTTCGTTGGCAGTAACCGGTTTCATTTTGAGGTTTCACTCTGTTTTCTCCTATAGGGATACATGTATTTGGAACTCTAAATCAAACACGGTTTGTGCTAGCTCTTTGAAACTTGACACCATAAAGCAGTTTCAAGTTCTATCTCCTTGGTTTGTTTGCTGTTGATGTAGCCCTAAGCAGAGACTGGCGAGAATACTTTCATGGAAAGGGCCTGCCAAGCTTCCAAAAAACTACGAGTTGCCTGAAATCTCAGCACACAGTTTTTCACCCAATCTTGATGAAACTTTCAGGTAATGATCAGTACACCAATCCCACTTGGCTCGCCAAATTTCGTTCTTCTAGGTGAAACCGTTCGTTGGCAGTAACTGGTTTCATTTTGAGGTTTCACTGTGTTTTCTCCTATAGGGATACATGTATTTGGAACTCTAAATCAAACACGGTTTGTGCTAGCTCTTTGAAACTTGACACCATAAAGCAGTTTCAAGTTCTATCTCTATGGTTTGTTTGCTGTTCATGTAGCCCTAAGCAGAGACTGGCGAGAATCACTTTCATGGAAAGGGCCTGCCAAGCTTCCAAAAAACTACGAGTTGCCTGAAATCTCAGCACACACTTTTTCACCCAACCTTGATGAAACTTTCAGGTAATGATCAGTACACCAATCCCACTTGGCTCAGCAAATTTCGTTCTTCTAGGTGAAACAGTTCGTTGGCAGTAACCGGTTTCATTTTGAGGTTTCACTCTGTTTTCTCCTATAGGGATACATGTATTTGGAACTCTTAATCAAACACGGTTTGTGCTAGCTCTTTGAAACTTGACACCATAAAGCAGTTTCAAGTTCTATCTCTATGGTTTGTTTGCTGTTGATGTAGCCCTAAGCAGAGACTGGCGAGAAGCACTTTCATGGAAAGGGCCTGCCAAGCTTCCAAAAAACTACGAGTTGCTTGAAATCTCAGCACACACTTTTTCACCCAACCTTGATGAAACTTTCAGGTAATCATCAGTACACCAATCCCACTTGGCTCGCCAAATTTCGTTCTTCTAGGTGAAACCGTTCTTTGGCAGTAACCGGTTTCATTTTGAGGTTTCACTCTGTTTTCTCCTAGAGGGATACATGTATTTGGAACTCTAAATCAAACACGGTTTGTGCTAGCTCTTTGAAACTTGACACCATAAAGCAGTTTCAAGTTCTATCTCTATGGTTTGTTTGCTGTTGATGTAGCCCTAAGCAGAGGCTGGCGAGAATCACTTTCATGGAAAGGGCCTGCCAAGCTTCCAAAAAACTACGAGTTGCCTGAAATCTCAGCACACACTTTTTCACCCAATCTTGATGAAACTTTCAGGTAATGATCAGTACACCAATCCCACTTGGCTCGCCAAATTTCGTTCTTCTAGGTGAAACCGTTCGTTGGCAGTAACCGGTTTCATTTTGAGGTTTCACTCTGTTTTCTCCTATAGGGATACATGTATTTGGAACTCTAAATCAAACACGGTTTGTGCTAGCTCTTTGAATCTTGACACCATAAAGCAGTTTCAAGTTCTATCTCTATGGTTTGTTTGCTGTTGATGTAGCCCTAAGCAGAGACTGGCGAGAATCACATTCATGGAAAGGGCCTGCCAAGCTTCCAAAAAACTACGAGTTGCCTGAAATCTCAGCACACACTTTTTCACCCAATCTTGATGAAACTTTCAGGTAATGATCAGTACACCAATCCCACTTGGCTCGCCAAATTTCGTTCTTCTAGGTGAAACCGTTCGTTGGCAGTAACCGGTTTCATTTTGAGGTTTCACTCTGTTTTCTCCTATAGGGATACATGTATTTGGAACTCTAAATCAAACACGGTTTGTGCTAGCTCTTTGAAACTTGACACCATAAAGCAGTTTCAAGTTCTATCTCTATGGTTTGTTTGCTGTTGATGTAGCCCTAAGCAGAGACTGGCGAGAATCACTTTCATGGAAAGGGCCTGCCAAGCTTCCAAAAAACTACGAGTTGCCTGAAATCGCAGCACACACTTTTTCACCCAACCTTGATGAAACATTCAGGTAATGATCAGTACACCAATCCCACTTGGCTCGCCAAATTTCGTTCTTCTAGGTGAAACCGTTCGTTGGCAGTAACCGGTTTCATTTTGAGGTTTCACTCTGTTTTCTCCTATAGGGATACATGTATTTGGAACTCTAAATCAAACACGGTTTGTGCTAGCTCTTTGAAACTTGACACCATAAAGCAGTTTCAAGTTCTATCTCTATGGTTTGTTTGCTGTTGATGTAGCCCTAAGCAGAGACTTTCGAGAATCACTTTCATGGAAAGGGCCTGCCAAGCTTCCAAAAAACTACGAGTTGCTTGAAATCTCAGCACACACTTTTTCACCCAACCTTGATGAAACTTTCAGGTAATGATCAGTACACCAATCCCACTTGGCTCGCCAAATTTCGTTCTTCTAGGTGAAACCGTTCGTTGGCAGTAACCGGTTTCATTTTGAGGTTTCACTCTGTTTTCTCCTAGAGGGATACATGTATTTGGAACTCTAAATCAAACACGGTTTGTGCTAGCTCTTTGAAACTTGACACCATAAAGCAGTTTCAAGTTCTATCTCTATGGTTTGTTTGCTGTTGATGTAGCCCTAAGCAGAGACTGGCGAGAATCACTTTCATGGAAAGGGCCTGCCAAGCTTCCTAAAAACTACGAGTTGCCTGAAATCTCAGCACACACTATTTCACCCAATCTTGATGAAACTTTCAGGTAATGATCAGTACACCAATCCCACTTGGCTCGCCAAATTTCGTTCTTCTAGGTGAAACCGTTCGTTGGCAGTAACCGGTTTCATTTTGAGGTTTCACTCTGTTTTCTCCTATAGGGATACATGTATTTGGAACTCTAAATCAAACACGGTTTGTGCTAGCTCTTTGAAACTTGACACCATAAAGCAGTTTCAAGTTCTATCTCTATGGTTTGTTTGCTGTTGATGTAGCCCTAAGCAGAGACTGGCGAGAATCAGTTTCATGGAAAGGGCCTGCCAAGCTTCCAAAAAACTACGAGTTGCCTGAAATCTCAGCACACACTTTTTCACCCAATCTTGATGAAACTTTCAGGTAATGATCAGTACACCAATCCCACTTGGCTCGCCAAATTTCGTTCTTCTAGGTGAAACCGTTCGTTGGCAGTGACCGGTTTCATTTTGAGGTTTCACTCTGTTTTCTCCTATAGGGATACATGTATTTGGAACTCTAAATCAAACACGGTTTGTGCTAGCTCTTTGAAACTTGACACCATAAAGCAGATTCAAGTTCTATCTCTATGGTTTGTTTGCTGTTGATGTAGCCCTAAGCAGAGACTGGCGAGAATCACTTTCATGGAAAGGGCCTGCCAAGCTTCCAAAAAACTACGAGTTGCCTGAAATCTCAGCACACACTTTTTCACCCAATCTTGATGAAACTTTCAGGTAATGATCAGAACACCAATCCCACTTGGCTCGCCAAATTTCGTTCTTCTAGGTGAAACCGTTCGTTGGCAGTAACCGGTTTCATTTTGAGGTTTCACTCTGTTTTGTCCTATAGGGATACATGTATTTGGAACTCTAAATCAAACACGGTTTGTGCTAGCTCTTTGAAACTTGACACCATAAAGCAGTTTCAAGTTCTATCTCTATGCTTTGTTTGCTGTTGATGTAGCCCTAAGCAGAGACTGGCGAGAATCACTTTCATGGAAAGGGCCTGCCAAGCTTCCAAAAAACTACGAGTTGCCTGAAATCTCAGCACACACTTTTTCACCCAACCTTGATGAAACTTTCAGGTAATGATCAGTACACCAATCCCACTTGGCTCGCCAAATGTCTTTCTTCTAGGTGAAACCGTTCGTTGGCAGTAACCGGTTTCATTTTGAGGTTTCACTCTGTTTTCTCCTATAGGGATACATGTATTTGGAACTCTAAATCAAACACGGTTTGTGCTAGCTCTTTGAAACTTGACACCATAAAGCAGTTTCAAGTTCTATCTCTATGGTTTGTTTGCTGTTGATGTAGCCCTAAGCAGAGACTGGCGAGAATCACTTTCACGGAAAGTGCCTGCCAAGCTTCCAAAAAACTACGAGTTGCCTGAAATCTCAGCACACACTTTTTCACCCAACCTTGATGAAACTTTCAGGTAATGATCAGTACACCAATCCCACTTGGCTCAGCAAATTTCGTTCTTCTAGGTGAAACAGTTCGTTGGCAGTAACCGGTTTCATTTTGAGGTTTCACTCTGTTTTCTCCTATAGGGATGCATGTATTTGGAACTCTTAATCAAACACGGTTTGTGCTAGCTCTTTGAAACTTGACACCATAAAGCAGTTTCAAGTTCTATCTCTATGGTTTGTTTGCTGTTGATGTAGCCCTAAGCAGAGACTGGCGAGAAGCACTTTCATGGAAAGGGCCTGCCAAGCTTCCAAAATACTACGAGTTGCCTGAAATCTCAGCACACACTTTTTCACCCAACCTTGATGAAACTTTCAGGTAATGATCAGTACACCAATCCCACTTGGCTCGCCAAATTTCGTTCTTCTAGGTGAAACCGTTCGTTGGCAGTAACCGGTTTCATTTTGAGGTTTCACTCTGTTTTCTCCTATAGGGATACATGTATTTGGAACTCTAAATCAAACAAGGTTTGTGCTAGCTCTTTGAAACTTGACACCATAAAGCAGTTTCAAGTTCTATCTCTATGGTTTGTTTGCTGTTGATGTAGCCCTAAGCAGAGACTGGCGAGAATCACTTTCATGGAAAGGGCCTGCCAAGCTTCCAAAAAACTACGAGTTGCCTGAAATCTCAGCACACACTTTTTCACCCAATCTTGATGAAACTTTCAGGTAATGATCAGTACACCAATCCCACTTGGCTCGCCAAATTTCGTTCTTCTAGGTGAAACCGTTCGTTGGCAGTAACCGGTTTCATTTTGAGGTTTCACTCTGTTTTCTCCTATAGGGATACATGTATTTGGAACTCTAAATCAAACACGGTTTGTGCTAGCTCTTTGAAACTTGACACCATAAAGCAGTTTCAAGTTCTATCTCTATGGTTTGTTTGCTGTTGATGTAGCCCTAAGCAGAGACTGGCGAGAAGCACTTTCATGGAAAGGGCCTGCCATGCTTTTAAAAAACTACGAGTTGCCTGAAATCTCAGCACACACTTTTTCACCCAATCTTGATGAAACTTTCAGGTAGAGATCAGTACACCAATCCCACTTGGCTCGCCAAATTTCGTTCTTCTAGGTGAAACCGTTCGTTGTCAGTAACCGGTTTCATTTTGAGGTTTCACTCTGTTTTGTCCTATAGGGATACATGTATTTGGAACTCTAAATCAAACACGGTTTGTGCTAGCTCTTTGAAACTTGACACCATAAAGCAGTTTCAAGTTCTATCTCTATGGTTTGTTTGCTGTTGATGTAGCCCTAAGCAGAGAATGGCGAGAATCACTTTAATGGAAAGGGCCTGCCAAGCTTCCAAAAAATTACGAGTTGCCTGAAATCTCAGCACACACTTTTTCACCCAATCTTGATGAAACTTTCAGGTAATGATCAGTACACCAATCCCACTTGGCTCGCCAAATTTCGTTCTTCTAGGTGAAACCGTTCGTTGGCAGTGACCGGTTTCATTTTGAGGTTTCACTCTGTTTTCTCCTATAGGGATACATGTATTTGGAACTCTAAATCAAACACGGTTTGTGCTAGCTCTTTGAAACTTGACACCATAAAGCAGTTTCAAGTTCTATCTCTATGGTTTGTTTGCTGTTGATGTAGCCCTAAGCAGAGACTGGCGAGAATCACTTTCATGGAAAGGGCCTGCCAAGCTTCCAAAAAAACTACGAGTTGCCGGAAATCTCAGCACACACTTTTTCACCCAACCTTGATGAAACATTCAGGTAATGATCAGTACAGCAATCCCACTTGGCTCGCCAAATTTCGTTCTTCTAGGTGAAACCGTTCGTTGGCAGTAACCGGTTTCATTTTGAGGTTTCACTCTGTTTTCTCCTATAGGGATACATGTATTTGGAACTCTAAATCAAACACGGTTTGTGCTAGCTCTTTGAAACTTGACACCATAAAGCAGTTTCAAGTTCTATCTCTATGGTTTGTTTGCTATTGATGTAGCCATAAGCAGAGACTGGCGAGAATCACTTTCATGGAAAGGGCCTGCCAAGCTTCCAAAAAACTACGAGTTGCCTGAAATCTCAGCACACACTTTTTCACCCAATCTTGATGAAACTTTCAGGTAATGATCAGTACACCAATCCCACTTGGCTCGCCAAATCTCGTTCTTTTAGGTGAAACCGTTCGTTGGCAGTAACCGGTTTCATTTTGAGGTTTCACTCTGTTTTCTCCTATAGGGATACATGTATTTGGAACTCTAAATCAAACACGGTTTGTGCTAGCTCTTTGAAACTTGACACCATAAAGCAGTTTCAAGTTCTATCTCTATGGTTTGTTTGCTGTTGATGTAGCCCTAAGCAGAGACTGGCGAGAATCACTTTCATGGAAAGGGCCTGCCAAGCTTCCAAAAAACTACGAGTTGCCTGAAATCTCAGCACACACTTTTTCACCCAATCTTGATGAAACTTTCAGGTAATGATCAGTACACCAATCCCACTTGGCTCGCCAAATTTCGTTCTTCTAGGTGAAACCGTTCGTTGGCAGTAACCGGTTTCATTTTGAGGTTTCACTCTGTTTTCTCCTATAGGGATACATGTATTTGGAACTCTAAATCAAACACGGTTTGTGCTAGCTCTTTGAAACTTGACACCATAAAGCAGTTTCAAGTTCTATCTCTATGGTTTGTTTGCTGTTGATGTAGCCCTAAGCAGAGACTGGCGAGAAGCACTTTCATGGAAAGGGCCTGCCATGCTTTTAAAAAACTACGAGTTGCCTGAAATCTCAGCACACACTTTTTCACCCAATCTTGATGAAACTTTCAGGTAGAGATCAGTACACCAATCCCACTTGGCTCGCCAAATTTCGTTCTTCTAGGTGAAACCGTTCGTTGTCAGTAACCGGTTTCATTTTGAGGTTTCACTCTGTTTTGTCCTATAGGGATACATGTATTTGGAACTCTAAATCAAACACGGTTTGTGCTAGCTCTTTGAAACTTGACACCATAAAGCAGTTTCAAGTTCTATCTCTATGGTTTGTTTGCTGTTGATGTAGCCCTAAGCAGAGAATGGCGAGAATCACTTTAATGGAAAGGGCCTGCCAAGCTTCCAAAAAATTACGAGTTGCCTGAAATCTCAGCACACACTTTTTCACCCAATCTTGATGAAACTTTCAGGTAATGATCAGTACACCAATCCCACTTGGCTCGCCAAATTTCGTTCTTCTAGGTGAAACCGTTCGTTGGCAGTGACCGGTTTCATTTTGAGGTTTCACTCTGTTTTCTCCTATAGGGATACATGTATTTGGAACTCTAAATCAAACACGGTTTGTGCTAGCTCTTTGAAACTTGACACCATAAAGCAGTTTCAAGTTCTATCTCTATGGTTTGTTTGCTGTTGATGTAGCCCTAAGCAGAGACTGGCGAGAATCACTTTCATGGAAAGGGCCTGCCAAGCTTCCAAAAAAACTACGAGTTGCCTGAAATCTCAGCACACACTTTTTCACCCAACCTTGATGAAACATTCAGGTAATGATCAGTACAGCAATCCCACTTGGCTCGCCAAATTTCGTTCTTCTAGGTGAAACCGTTCGTTGGCAGTAACCGGTTTCATTTTGAGGTTTCACTCTGTTTTCTCCTATAGGGATACATGTATTTGGAACTCTAAATCAAACACGGTTTGTGCTAGCTCTTTGAAACTTGACACCATAAAGCAGTTTCAAGTTCTATCTCTATGGTTTGTTTGCTATTGATGTAGCCATAAGCAGAGACTGGCGAGAATCACTTTCATGGAAAGGGCCTGCCAAGCTTCCAAAAAACTACGAGTTGCCTGAAATCTCAGCACACACTTTTTCACCCAATCTTGATGAAACTTTCAGGTAATGATCAGTACACCAATCCCACTTGGCTCGCCAAATCTCGTTCTTTTAGGTGAAACCGTTCGTTGGCAGTAACCGGTTTCATTTTGAGGTTTCACTCTGTTTTCTCCTATAGGGATACATGTATTTGGAACTCTAAATCAAACACGGTTTGTGCTAGCTCTTTGAAACTTGACACAATAAAGCAGTTTCAAGTTCTATCTCTATGGTTTGTTTGCTGTTGATGTAGCCCTAAGCAGAGACTGGCGAGAATCACTTTCATGGAAAGGGCCTGCCAAGCTTCCAAAAAACTACGAGTTGCCTGAAATCTCAGCA